>NC_056471.1:32591815-32624315 GCF_008729295.1 Plectropomus leopardus
CTGAGCAGGTTTCTGATCTTCAGGTTTGGATGAATATTTTAGGTGACAGGAAATTGCTCGTGCTCCTGCCTGCTCTGTTTTCTTCTTCTTTAGTGTCTCAGTTTGTTGGAGGCACAAAGAAGAAGAAGACAGCAGCTATAGATCAGCTGCTGTCTTCTTCTATTGTAGCCTCGCAGGTCAGATACAGACCAGGACCACGGCCATGCATGTTGATGAAGTGTGTGTATGTGTGTGTGAGTGTGTGTTTGTCACACACACAGGGGGGCGTGTCCTGGGGTGTGCAGGTCATACATTCTTCCAGAGAGCTGATTGGTCGGAGGGAGGTATCAGGGAATGTGCAGCAGCTACAGATGTCTGCAAAGAGCAACAAGGTCACGACCTCTGTGTCAGTGTCAGGACCCCCCCCACACACACACACACCCTGCCCCCACCCTCCATCTGCATCATCACCTTCACTATCATCATCATCACCTTCACTATCATCATCACCATCACCATCAGCGTCAGACAGTGAACGCCTCCACACAGCGACATACAGACTCTTTGTTCTGCCGTGAAAAGGAAGAAGTTCTGCTTCTTTTTACATTTCGTCACATAAACTCTTTGCCTTGTGTTCAGTCAGCGGTGGAGGAAGAACTGAGAAGAAGAATTAATACTACAGTGTATAAATACAACGCATTTTGTTGCAGGTAAAAGTCCTGCACTCAAGTTTTAATGTGACCTTGTAACATCCGCCAACGTCATAAACCACAAACGTAACACAAATCTGCAACTTTTACTGTAATAATCCAATAAATGTAACAAATCTCCCACAAACATAAAAGTTGCCTGTTACAAACATAAAACATAATATCTGTTACATTTGTCGGCATTTGTTACGTTTGAGGGAAGGTGAAAATCCTCAGCTTTAAAAATTGTAATAACAAATGTAATATGAAAATGAAAAATGATGTGTATGGTGACTGTTGTTTGTTTACTTTCACACTGATTCATTATGAATACATGATGCATTCATGAGGCTCATTTAAAGTACTTTCTAACTGCTGGTAGTTAAGTGTATAATAATACATCACATAATAAATTAGGAAATAATATTTATATTAACAATGTGAATCAGCAAAGTAACCAAATTACCAGATAGTTGCAGCGCAGTCAGAATGAAACTATTTGCCTCTGATGTAGATGTTAAGAAGTAAAATAACATGAAAATACCCAAAGTACAAGGGCCCCAAATTGTACTTAAGTGCAGTACTTGAGTAAATATACTTAGTTACTTTCCATCATAAGTGCTGATGCGCCTATTAGAGCTGCTCATCTGTGTTATAAGAGAAAAATTCACTTTTTCCAGGTATAAAACACCTGAATCTGCAGGCCTATGAGGCACGCACACTGCAGACTTACAGCAGCAGACTGAGCGGGTAACTTCTGCCAACGGAGCGACTGAATTTGGGTTCATCACTTTGCGAGCTTGAATAGTGGTTTAAAAGAATTTGATACTGCGACTGTCTTAGACTCAAACTGGACACCTTAAATCTAGATAGTGAAATGAATCATTTTGCCGGGGTTTTGACATTCACAAAAAAATATATCTTTCTTCTTTTTCCCGTTGTAAGTCAATAACAAAAAGTCGTTCTGGGACCGTGTGCATCTCGTAACCGACGGTGTAATTCCACTTTTGATCACTATGTAAAAAAAACTATGTAAAGAGCCTGGCGTCTTCCTGCGGACTCGATCTGTGCACACTGTTTACTGACGTAGTTACTCTGAGGGAGGAGCAAACTTTACCGACGCGTCTTTGGACCCTTTACATGGTATCAGTTCTTGCATGAAACGTAAAACTTTTGTTCACACGAGAACAGCGTTTTGGGAGCCTGAAATTGGCAACTTTTGAAACCGGGTTCCAGAGTGTAATTTTTGAAATCAATGACCCTTCTGTCGCTGTGTTAGGTGTCAAATTGCAGATCCTGTGAGGATGGCGACATCAGGGCTTCACTTTGTGCAGGTGCACGGTCTTCTTCTATGGTGTGTCATCTCACAGTTACACCGCCAGCTACTGGCCTGGCGTGCATACTACACATTTTTCGGTTGTTGTTGAATCAGAATCAGATTTTATTGTCAATATATGTCAACAAACAACAAAATTGTGTACACAAGGATCGTTCTCACGATATCATCATATGATTTTTTTTTTAAACCAAAGGAAAGACTTTTCTGTTTTTTTTCTGGGCCATTTTCATCTTTCTGTTTCTCTCTTCTTCTGATTTACATTAATTTCTTTGTCTTTCTTTTATCTTCTCTTTTTTCCTTCAATATTTTCTTTTTCCTTTCTTTCATGTACTTTCCATTCAAATCTTCAGCAGATGTAAAACAGTGCTGTGAAACTTTATTCTACTTTTCTATCAGTCATTTTTCATTTCATATTCGCGTTTCCTGAAATAAAGTCACATTTATTTTGTCTGAAGAAGAAGAAGGAGACATTTTGCAGCTGAAGAAGCACAAATACCCTCAAACCTGATGATGCAGAGAGGCAGGACCCCCCCCCCCACACCTCCTCCCCCCTTCAGCCTTCAGCTTTCAGATGCAAACGAAGCAGACATATGGAGAGGAGGTCTCTCTGCTGCGGACCTCCTAAAGATTCAGATTGTATGACAAATCACGTCCAGGGCCGCTCAGCCCCCCCACAACCTCCATCCTCTCCGCCCCCCTCACCTCCCCCCTCCTCCCCCTACCACTCCCCCAGACAACAGCTTCATTAGGCTGAAAGAAGAGTTTTCGCAGCTTTGTCGAGTCAAGACTCACAGCTCCTTCTCTCCTTCTCAATTACTCCTTTGTTGGAGCCAGTTCAAGTTATTGCACTCCAAACCATATGGCCTCTCTCTCCGTCTCTCTCTGTCTCCGACTCTCTGCAGAAACACTGACTCTCTGTTTACCTGACGTGTTGCAGATCTGCTGATCAGGTACCTGTGTGTGTTTTGAGCTCATCTCGCATACTGTTAGCTGCCTTTTTTTATTAGTCTAAAATCAAGAGTCTTCACACAAGTTTCAAATATTTTACTGTCCAGTTTACTCTAAATTTCTTAAACCCTTTGATACCTGAGTGGGCTTGATGATGATGAACAACCTAACAAGAAAAATAGCAAAACAAAAAATGAAAAATTACAAGACAATATCCAGAAAATCAGAAAAAAGTAAAGTAACCAAACAAAAACAGAAAAAAAGACCATCAGATCATTTCCACCTATCACTATTTTTGTATTTTAGAAGTTTAAATGATAGTGAAGAAAACTGATGTTGATCCAGGATTTAAAGGGTTAATTAATTAATAAAGAGTGTTTTAATAGTTTATCTCCACAGTTTACGATTTAACTGTCTTCTGCTTTTTATTTATTTATTTATTTGTTTTTATTAAAACCCTCTTAAAATGTACAAAATAACATCGCAGGTGGACTTCAAAATGAAGCTTCAGACAAACCAAACTTTTGTTTCACATGCAAACTTTAAAATGTGCAGAAGCAGCAGAAAGTTTCTGCTGGTTTCAGAAGCTGCAGGTTGAGAAAGACGCCTCCGTAAACACGTCCTCCTCTTCCTCCTCTTCATCACGTCTGTGCACACAGACTCTGAGCGCGATCACATACAGTGTATTCTCTGTCCTGTCTGTAGTTATGAATCTCTTCCCGTCTCCTCACAGCCGCCTTGTTGTTCAGGAAGGTTTTAATCTGAAGGAACGTCGCCGTCCATCAGCCGGCTGAATGCGGCCGCCTCCATCGTCAACCCGCCGGCCTCCACCTCCATCAATCTGCTGTTGCATTCTGGGAACAGCAGCTTCCTATTCACTTGTCTGCGGCTGTTTGCTCAGGGTCATAATTTACCTTCGGTTTACCCAACATTAGCAGCCACAAAGGGGACGGTCTGGACTGAGGGTTTATCTGCGGCCGTCAGGAGTCATGGCAACCTCACGACCAGAAAACACAGCACCTGAAAAGACACCAAGTCATCGCAGAGCTTTCCGTCTTTTATTTCCACCTTAACATCCCTTTAATATTCAGGTTAAGGTGGAATGATGAAGCCTTAAGTGTTAAAACAAACTGAATTTGACCTTTAAAAGCCTCCGAGTTTGAGCTCACGTGAATGTTTGTTGTCATTTCATTGATCAGTTCATGCAGCCATTGACTCCCATTCGTTAACAGCAAAGTCTGAAAACGTGTTGTTAAAGAATAACTGTGGTGTTATTCTGGTTTTTTCAAACACATCTAAAACCATCAACATATTAGTCCGTCTCTTAATACTGTCTGACATCCTGTCTGCGGCTCTCAGTTTTGTTTTCTTCTGTTTTGTTTTTTTAAGACTCCGTGATTTCCTTCAACAGCTTCTCCTCCTCAAACAAAGAGGAGGAAATGTCTTTTTCAAACTGTGCTTACATCACATGTAAAAAAAAAAAAGCCTTAATTTTTAGGTTTATTTCCTTAAGTTTAGGCAACAAAGCGAACATGTTCTCATCCAGAGTCGTAACATGTTTGCAGTGGACTTCTGCGTCTGCTGTTTCCACTTCTGTGATGTCAACAAAAGCAAAGAAAACTTCACATTCAGACGGAAACGAATACTGAACTCCTTCATGAACGTCCGGGATTTGTTGAAACCATCCACCACCCCTCCCGCTCGCCCTATAGGCACCCTTGCGCACCTTAGATTACGTTAGCGGCAGCGTTTCAACCTGACGCCGTCCTGCCTTGTATCATGCGACAGGTTTCGTTTAGGCGACTGCTGGTGTTTAGTAACACTGTAACCGGTTCGATCTGGCCACGTTCACACCTGATGTGTCCAGAAGCGAATCATGTGGACACGAAAAATGGCTTTTGGCGTTGGCGTCAGGCTGCACAAACCAGCACTGTCACGACACTGCATCCGACAAAAGGTACATTTGAAACTTCAAAAACGACAAAAGTGCTATTTATTAGCTGTATCGATGCCGTCATAAAGGACGCATGGAAGCATGAGGACAATGACATTTACAACGTATATACTTTTGTATGAGAGGAGCCTTATCTGAATATTTAGAGCCCATCTGCACCGCTGTGTCTCAATAACGACTGAGGGTCACTGACTCTTTTCGGGACTGGAAAACAAACTCAAAATCCAAGTTCATAAAGTAAACTTTGCTGTCATGCAACATCGTGCGGACATTGAGGAAATGGAACATTAAATCGTTTAATTCTTCATATTTTGGGGCCAAAATGATTTCAAATGTAAATAATATATTTGGTGGTCAGAATTATACTTTTTTTCTGTTAAAATAGTTATTACTGAGGGAAAGAAGAAAAGCATTAATACATGGCTAATTTTAAACTTTTGAACATTACTATATGTCTGATTTAAGGAGATTATTTGATAAATTTAAATGATAATAAAGACACGGAGCTGCAGGTCCTGGTGAGATAAACATGTTCTCTGCAGTGCTTCACTCGGAGGTTTTGTGTCGCTCTCGTCTGGCTCTCAGAGGAGGATTTAATATCTCAGTAAATGTTGTTCAGGTTGTGTTTTACAGGATTACTACAGTTGTTAATCTGAGTCGGAGCAGATTAGACCTCTTCTCTCCTTCAGCTCAATCACTCGCTTTTGTTTCCTGCTTTTCCTCGAGAGTCCTCCAGCTTCTTCTTTTATTTTATTTTGTAGTGTGTGTGTGTGTGTGTGTGTGTGTGTGTGTGTGTGTGTGTGTGTGTGTGTGTGTGTGTGTGAAGGGGGGTTCCTTTGGTTCATTTCATTCTGTGTTATTTTCTCACGTGTTTCACTTCATTGAAATTCAATCACATCTCGTGTTGCTGAGACTTAATCCTGTCAGAGCTTCGCCCCGGACGGACCTCTCACTCTGATTCTTCCTTTCATTTAGGGATTTTTTTTCATGCATTTTTTTCTGCTTTTCTTCTCCTCCTCTTCATTTAGCTGCACAGACACTCTGCTCAGACAAAACAAAACTCAATGTGTGTCTTTATTATTGTTTTTTTTCTTTTTTGCTTGTTACGAAAATGTTCCAAAGCATCAATCAACGACACAAATATACAAAAAAACACACAAAAAAACCCATAACAAAAACAAAAGAAAAACAAAAAAGCCTCATAACACATGACCAAAAGTTTGTGGACACGTGAACAATTCATGAGGGACGATGTGATAAATTTTATCGATCCCTCACATGTTGTTTTAAGCCGCAAAAGGAAATACAAGAGCAGGTGCAGTGCACCAGCTGAAATGACATTTTTAAAAATAATTTTAAGATAAAAACTGCTTAAAAAAACATGACAGCTACAGTTTATTGATCGATTAGATCCCTTTAAGATATAAACTGTAGACTGGATGGATACTTTCCAACTTAAAATCCTTTAAATTGTAAATGTAATCCATTAATCCTATCTTGATATGTTAATATTCATTCATTATTCTTCATAACATTGAATTAAAATGCCCTGCTGACATTATTATTAATGGTTAAGTGATAAAACATGCCTGTATGCTGCAGTGAAAAGAAGAGAGGAACAGACCCAGACAGCCCTGTCCACATATTTTTGGCCATATAGTGTTAATGTAACCTGTGCCACCCACACGTCCGTCAGCTCTCAGCCAATAGAACCGCAGCCGTAAAATGTCGGACAAGCTGTTAGATCACTTTGAAGTGACTGTAAACTACAAACCTCCACCTTCTTCTGTCACTGTTTAAACTGCATCTCCTCCCACACACACACACACACACACACACACACACACACACACACACACACAAACCAACACAGTCTGATCTTAACACAAGGCCCATTTAAAAGCTTGTTCTGGAGCTTTTAATCACACCTCACAGTCTTCATCAGTGGCCAAAAGTTTAGGAAAAATCAGGATGGAGAAATCAAATTTTCTCTCATATTTCACTTTTTAAAAAAAATAATATTTTAGTGTTTTAACTATTTATGTGTTTTTTTTATGTTGCCTTCCTGGGAAGAAACATGCATCTCCAAAATGTCAGCGTTTGAATAAACTTAGAAAAAGGTTTCATGTTTGACATCAGAAACAGTCAGAGCAGATGAGGCGTTCGGGTGTGCATTCAGCCGGGAAAAGTTGGTTTGAAACATGTTCATATTGGTGCACGGTGCTGTGTCTAACACCTCCGCCTCCAGTGTTTCTGGAATCGGTGCTTGTTTTTTTAACCAAACCTGGATGGTTTTAGTCTTAGATATAGAAATGCAGATTCCTCATTGGTCACTGCTCTAAACTCGCCACGATGCGTCTGCACAGGTGTGATATCGTGGAGGTCAAGATCGGCTAGTAAACAAATACATGTGTGTTGAGAGATTTCACTACAAAATCGACTGTAACTCTAAATTTCAAAAGAACTTTCATTAAATTTGTTCTGTTAGAAATATTGGAAAATGAACATGATAGTGTTTACTTGTTTGAATTAATTTCATTTACTGGAGACAATTTAATCAGCACTGTGACAAAACAGCAACACGGGGACACGCAGGCGCCGACTCATGAATAAAGTTGTTTATGAATAAGCAACATCCAGTGATGATACAGTACTTTAGTGCAGTTTTGAGGTACTGGCACTTTACTTGACTATTTGGATGTTCTGCTACTTTAAATTTCATGCAACTTTATTTAATTCAACTTCATACTTCCGCTACTTTACAGAAACCTCACACATGGCGCCCCCGCAGACGCACTTCATATCTGGAGTGCAGTATTTACGTTTCTATATCTGTGGTTTTAGTGGCACATCACTGCGTTTCTGGGTGGCGATTGAGCCATGAACCTGTTTTTCACCAGCCCATCCCAGCTTTTCCAGCGGCTTTTCTGCAACCAAATGTTGGTATTTTAAGCCAAAATTTGATCTTTTTCTAACAATAACCGACTTGGTGTCAAAACTTAACCACACCTTATCCACAGTGTTGATAAAAGTTTCAACTTGTCCACCAAAAATATATATACAAATTTAACAAATCTGTGTTTTGCAAAAGTGCAGCAATTAGGTTGAAGGGTTTGTTGTTGAGTAAAAATCTTGTATCTCCAAAGCAATCGTCTGTGACTTCTTTTTAAAAATCCCTTTTTAGCACAAAAACCCTAAAAGTTTGAAGATCTTTTCTTCGAAACAAAAAATAAGGCGCAGGTTGAGCAAAGTCTGTTTCATGCTTCCTTGCTTTGTTTTTTTTCCCTTCTGTCATTCTTCAACTCTTCTAAAATCATGACCAAATACAAAATACTGCAGAAATGTAAGAATAAACACGTTTTAATAGTTGTGCAGAGTTTCTTGCAGACACCTGTTAACTCTGACATCAGTAAAAATGCAGAAAACAGGATCTTTACTAGTGTCAGAGCGTTTTTAAAGTGAGCTTTATCCTCTTTGAGTGAAACAGGATTTAGGATTTGCAGACTTGTTGTGGGGGCCTCACAGAGGCTTGTGCCGGCCCTGCAGCCGGGGCAGAGATGATTTGTGTGCAGCCTGGGTTTGGTTTTGTTCCTGCTGAGGCCCATTTGAATAAGAATGATGCCAATAGAGTGGCTGAGGCAGAAAGAAAGCAGCACAAAAGGCCAGAGGAGCTGAATTTGGACGAGGGACAAACCAGGAGAGGAGTGAAAAGAAGTGCAGGGCGGACGGCCACAATGGAACAATTCACCTTATAATCGCTTTGATATATTATACATGCCTGAAGACTCTAAACATTGTGTAATTATTTATAAATGACTGTCCCCCCCGCTCCTGCTGAAGAAAGCCGCAGAAAGACTCTGCAGGTCTCTGCTTCTTCTCCGCTGAGCTGCAAACTGAATAAATGGAATAATTAATGGAAAATGGTATGCCTGTCTCATAAAGATGTCTTTAAAAAACACTTAAAGAAAATTGGCCCAGGCCTGTATGCGCTCACGCTGGACGGGTTTACTGCTGCCTGAAGAGATGAAAAGACAAACAAAAAGCCAGACTTCATAAAGTGAAACAGTTCGCATCGCTCCGTCTGCACACACCAAAGATCAGGGTCATTTTTAATGCTGCGAATCTGAGCTGTTGATCGTGGATCAGACGGTGGGTACGCCTCTCCGGGTCTGCTCCTCACTGCTTTACATCTTATTCATCTAAATAAGTATTGAAGGGGATGTCTGACGCTGGTGTATTGCACTACGGCGTTCCTCAAGGCTTTGTTGTTGGTCCTGCTTTATTTTATAAATATATATTTTAGAAATACTGAGATCATGGGCCCAAACTACCCAAAACCAAATTCAGTTTAGTTTTCATGACTTTCTGAAACCTATTTACAATCTGATCTGCTGCCAAACCTGTAATTTTCTTTCAGGTTTTCTGTCAAAAACATGGGAAGAGAGCTACAAGTCACTAAAGAAAAAAAATACAAATATAGTTTTCTGGACTTTTTCCCTTGTTTTTGATAATATCTAATCGTCAAATAATTTCCTTGTCACATTATTCATTTTTTGCAGTTTATGAAACATTTCTTGCCAAGTTGCTCATTTTGTTTTTTCACAGAAATCAAAACACATTTCTCAGGTCTGAGCAATTGAAATGCTATGACTTGGCATCTGAAAGCAGCACAGGGAAAGTGTTGGCGAACTTGGTAGTCAAGGGTTAATTTATTTAGTGTTTTGCTACATTTAGTCAGACAATATATACGACTCTTTGTATATGTATACCTTTCAAAATTAATGCACCAGAATTTGCCTATCACGCACATAACTTTGAATGCTGGAATAACATGACAGACGTGCTGACGGGTGTAAGGAAGGAAGAAGGATGAAAGGCGAAAGTCGTCACATGTGGTTGTTTCTGCATCTACATATTACACTCTAGGTGTCCTTCTGCACCTGCTGCTGATGTTTCGGGATACCGTTACTATGATGAACACAAGCACATGGTGGGATGATGCTATAGGTTATTATATTTAGACAACAAAAGCACATGGTAACCAACGCTGGGACGTCGACAACACAACATGCTGGCACTGTTTAGGTTTAGGCAAAAGCGTTACATGGTATGGTGTAGGGACAAAAAATCCTATCCAGATGGAAAGCAAACACCAGACTCCATGAAAAGTTAAAGCATTTCTGTAAATAAGGTAAAACTAAAGTTGATTTCACTTTCTGTCACCACTTATTTTGAACGCCTGATTTCATGTTTGATCTTTCAGGGCCTTTATTTTGAAGCTGTCTGGACAGAAACGGGTTATTACGGCGCAAACATCTGAGGAAAACAGAGGGAAACAATGAAATGTTTGTTTGAAATAAGCCCAGGCTGGAACGGGCACAAATTGTGGTGTGGTTTAATTTGTTTTATTTATTTTTGTGTTTTGTGGTAAATTAATGAAAACTGAAGTGTTTCACTGTCACAGCGTTTTGCTGACGTACATCGGTAACTTTAACATCACTGATGCTGATATACTTGCTTTACTCATGTAAATAATAATGTGATTTGCTTGAATATATATTTATATTGTTAAGGCTTATGTTTCACACATGTGAGAGCTGATTTTGTTTATTTGTGTGTTTTCAGCTCTTACGGTGGGTTGGAAGGTGTGTTTTGGATACAGTTATACGATAAACGGTGATGGCAACAGAAAATAAAACATTTTAACACCATCAGTACCGCAACCGTGGTCTGGCCTGGGATTCGCTACCTCGCCCCTCCAGCACAACCAATGGGGACCTTTGTGGTCCTTTTATTATGTTGTTACCTGCAGCATTTCAACTAGACGCTGTCCAGGTGCATATCACACAGATGCGACAGGTCTTGCTGCACGCTCCACTGATTCTACCCGTCTAAATATCACGCTGTCATAGCAGGTGCCACCCGGCCGCCTGCCAACACATAATAACACCGCTAATGGTTCTGTTTGTTCGTGTTCTCGACTTATGCCGGCCGATGGCGTATCATACCGACGCAAGAGGTGGCTTTTGGCGTCAAGATCTTACGCTAAAATCATTGCAAAAGTAATAATTCACATGGAGAATACCAGATTTCATTTTAATTTATTTAATATATCATGCACTAGTTGGACATATGCCAGGATTAGTATATTTCCCATGTGATTGTGAAGGCTGAGTGACAAATGCACTAATGAGTGTAAAGAAGGAAGCAGCATAAAGGGCCAAAGTCTGCATAAGGAGGCAGGTTTTCGTGGCAAACACAAGACTTTCCCCCAGGAGACTGCTGCTTAGAAAACTTTTTTAGAAATAAGACTCTTTCAAAAATGCTGAGAAAGTAATCCTTCTTTTTTGTTTTATTATCAGATTGTGTCCTCACAGCCGACTGATCTGCGGCACCTGGATGGTCAGAAGACCCCAAATCGACCAGATTTAACAACCAATACTCATTTATTCCCTCACTTCTCATAATGGATGTTTCTGCTCTTTGTGTTGATATTATTTCTGTTTTATCACTCATATCTCTTCTGCCTGTTTGATATTTAGTGGTTAATGCTTTTATTGTGAAACTTTTATTTTGAATTAACAGCTTGATGGAGCTGGTTAATTTGATTTGTGATGGAAACAAACTGATCAGGTGAGGGGGAAACTTTTCTAATATCTCATTACTTAAACAGTTTTGCAGCTTTGGCATATCACATTCTTCACTTTAAGGAACAAAAACACAGAATTTAAACTCCTTAAGAGAAATTAAGCTCTAAATATTTCTGATCTCATACTCAATTAAAATTTAATTGAAGTTTTTCTATTTAAGAAAGAAGGTGATGAACTTTCTGAAGTTGCAGAGTTTTCTTTGTGCTGTAACTTTGAAGTGAGGGATGTGTTTCTCTTTCTGTGTGTGTTTGTGTTGTTAGAGGAGGATGGATGGATGGGTGGATGAATAGATGGAGGGATGGGTGAGTTCTCCGGAGCGTGTCTCCGCCCGGCGGGGGGGAGGTTGGGGAGTCCTACTGACTCTTCTTTTTCATTCTTTCTCTTTTTTTATGTTTTTGGTTTTAACTCTGAAAGTGGGTTTGGTCTTTTCTGTCTCTCAGGGAGGGAGGAGGGGGGAGGAGGTGCGGGTTCCTGTGTGTCGTTCGCGTGGCCGGCCGCCGGCTCTGATTGGCTGGCCGTGATTACCGGCACGCTTCTCAGTGCGGGGCGAACAAACACCGCAGGCGTCATTATGTTAATGGGCAGCTCGGGCGGCACGGGGCAGACCTGCCGCAGCATTCAGACTCCTCATCCTGCGCTCTGAGGCCAGAGAGGAGGGGGGGTCACAGGGGGGGTACCGGAGCAGGGGGCCGGTCATTGTCCCGTCCACAGTATATAAGCGGACTGAGGCCGGTCGTGTGCCAGGCTCACCGGCTCACACGAGCTGATCCAAAGCGAAAAGACGCAAAGAGACGCAGAGAGACGCGTGCCGCTCGTCCCGCACCAAAACACTCGGTCCTGCTGATCTCAGGAAACTTCACTCCAGGTAAGTTCACTGCGCGTGTCTCCGCTCATTTGCTAGACTCTCAGCATCAAACTGCACGCGCTCCTTGCAGCCACAGGTCCTCACGCGCTCCTCTCTTCTCTCCACAGATAAAAAAAATAAAAAAAAACATCATGGACTCCGTGTACTCTGACATCGAGAGCAACAGCTGCGACTTCTTCCCGCACACCGACGATGAGGACTCCCGCAGCCTGCACTCCGCCTCCCCGGGCTCCTCTCCGCTGTGCGCGCCGCGCTCCCCGGAGCCCGACCAGCAACTGCAGCAGCAGAAGAAGCGGCGCCGCGGGCGCGCCAGAAACGAAGCGGCCGTGCAGGTGGTGAAGAAGAACCGGCGCGTGAAGGCCAACGACCGGGAGCGGAATCGCATGCACAACCTGAACGACGCGCTGGACACGCTGCGCGGCGTCCTGCCCGCCTTCCCGGACGAGACCAAACTCACCAAGATCGAGACTCTGCGCTTTGCGCACAACTACATCTGGGCGCTGTCAGAGACCATCCGCATCGCCGACCTGCAGGCGGGAAAAACCGGCGACGCTCCTCTGCTGCTGAGCTCCGCGCGTCTCGCCGAGGCCCCCAGTCCCGGCAGCGACGCCTGCTCCTGGAGCTCCAGCGGCTCCTCGTCCTCGCCCTCCCCGTCCTACTGCGCCTCCAGCCCGGGCAGCCCCGCCGGGCCAGAGGACTACAGCTACCTGCAGCAGGACGCGCTGTACGGCTTCCGCAGCTTCGTGCCAGGCATCTACTGACCGGCAGGCCCCCGGAGGAGCCTCATAGACCAGAGAAATGTAGAGACACATAACGGAAACAGCGGGACAGCCGGACAGCCCTGTTTCTGTTGGACTAAGAGAATCACAGTTTGCCTTACTGAGCTCATACTCTCTGCTGACGGATGTAAATGAGAATAACTTAATTTGTTGTTTATTTAGTTCTTTTTTTATTTACTATGTTCCTCCAAAAACCTTTGCACTTTGCCCCCCCTCCTGCAGGTTACAGTCAGGTTCATCACATTTTTTTGTATCTCGGAGGTGAAAAGTCAATTTTACAATTTGTAGAGTGATAAAGCAGAAAAGAGAGCGTGGAAATCGAGTTTGAACGCTCTGACAATAGAGTGAATGGAGCTGCCCTCATTCATTATGTATTCTGCCCCCTCCCTCCCCTCACTCACCCCCTCTCTGTTAGATTATTGTTGTCTTTTATTTATTTCACTCGTTTTGTTTCGACTCATGAAATTTGTATTTTGTACATAAAGAGATTTTTATTCTATTTACTGCTGCAGCCAGTTTTCTACAAAATAAAGTTATAACGTTTCTATTAAAATAGCTTTTGACTTCACGTGACTTTATTTTTCTCTTATTGAAGATGTCTGCTCTTATTTATAATCTCAGCATGAAACTATCTGAATGTAAAATAACTCAGCCTTTGTAAGGACGCTCTGAGCCTGTAGTGCAGACAAAAGGCCTGGGGTGCGTTAATACGTGTTTTTATGATAATTAATATTAATAAGATAACGGTTTGCTCACAGCAGCAGGTGGAAACAAGTTAAACAAAGATCGTCTATTGTGAGCTGTAAAGTTTTACTGTCATGCTAATGAGAAACTTATATGATAACTGCACTGTAACACCAATATAAACAGCCCAGATGTACTGTGGCTTTTATACAGGCCTATTGAAAAACTAAACACAAAAAGGTACAACTAAATTTTTGAGTGCTTGTCTAAAATTAAGGAAAAAATATTGAGGATTATTTGTAGTTTGAAGACATAACAGGTTGATAAAGTGCTGTAAAATCACTGAAAACAACCGGCAGGTTTTTGCATTTAGATTTATTTAAATTATGTCTTCACACTACAAATAATCCAACAACCGGCAGGTTTTTGCATTTAGATTTATTTAAATTTTATATTATTATTATTATTATAATAATTATTATTATTATTATCATCAAAGAAACACATTGGGTACAAACACTTGCTGTTTCTGTGGCAGAAGCAAAAGAAAGAAGCTCAACTCAAACAAAAAGTGTAGACCCAAATGAGACCTGCATGAACTTTGTGGAAGGCCATAATAAAAGTATTATTATGGGAACATTATATGGGGTGGGGGCATGGTGATGGGGGTGGGAGGGGGGGTCGTTAATCCTCGACTCCCCCCTCTCAGCCTCACACACGTCCAGCAGCAGCGGTCTTGTCTCTGCACGTGTTGAGGATGGACAGATAATCAGGGTGGACACCCGGGGGGACAGACTCATGCCAACCCCGAGGAGAGAAAAGAACAAAACAGAACAGAGAAAAAAAAAAGAAGGAGAGGGTTTGAAGAAGAAGGAAAATTAAAATGATGATAATCCTCCTGCAGCATTAATCTGTCTGTGAACTTGCCTGAAAGTTATTAGAATAATAATGATACAGATAACAACAACACGACTTCTTCTTCTTATAATAATAATAATAATAATAATAATAATTTTACGTTTTTTACTTTTATTAATGCAAAATAATACAATACAACAATGACAATATTGTTATTATTATTCCATGATTATTATAAATATTTTAAATATATATAATTATTAGTTATATAGTTAATTAAAAAATGTGTTTTTTTTTTAATTACTTCTTTTTTTTCCATCATTTAAACAAAATAAGTGACAGGCCAGCAGGTGCATGTATATTTCACTAAAATATTTTACATGCTGGTTACAGTTTTAGACTTAATATGTTGAGATATAAAAAAATAATTAAAAAAACAAAACAAAGAAACTGAAATGTCTTCACTGAAACTAATCTTTCTGACCTGATGCTGCATGAAGTTACAAGTTTTACATTTATGAGAAAGCAGAAAACACCAGGGTTGGTGAAATAAAAATTAATACTTTACAAAACAATGCATGATTGTTTTTATGTATCATAATTGTTAGGCCCATAATGTGGCTCCAACTATGTGAGCAATAAAGAAACTATAATTAACAGTTAAATGTGTTAGCTTAAAGATGTAATTTGATTTTTGAAATGAATTCTTTTTTTTTTTTTTTAAGACCTCCACAGGCTAAAAACTTGACCATGATTGTTGTTTTTTTTCCCCGATATATTAAACAGTATGATAAAACAGAATTGTATCATTTTAATTTAATGTAACTTCACATTCACTGCTTATATTGTTTAGGCTAAAAATATTATTCTTCAAACTTTAGTTTTATTTTTATTAAAGAGGATTACAATCTGTATTCTTCTCAGAGTCACTTGAAGTTGAAGTTTAAACTATGAAATAATTTAAATCGCAGCAGCTTCTTTTCTCAACTTTCAAAAATTTAGACCGTTTTTTTTCCCCTCCGCGGGGACGCGTTGATTGCGCGCCCCCGATGCTGACTCTGGCGCATTGTCAGTGTGCGCGGGGCCGTGCGCTAATTGAGCGGGATTAACCGCCGTCGGCCCGCGTGCACCTGCAGACTCATAATGAGGTCCAGTAAGTTTGAATTAGATTTCTATTGTGGCCGCTGAGAGGATGAAGCCAAATCTGTCAACAGCAGAGGAGGAGGAGGAGGAGGAGGAGGAGGAGGAGGACGCCTATTGGCTGAACACACGCACACCAGGGCCGCACGCAGCACTTCCCCCCCCCCCCCCCCCACAAAAAACCCTAACAATAACAAACAAACAAAGCAAAAAAAACAACAATAAAAGATTCATGAACACGGTTATTGTCCACATTTCGCTGATGGCTCATCGGTAAACATTCGTTAATGTCTTCTTCATAAATCTGTCTTCTCCATAGCAACTATAGCTGAGGCTTATGGGTATTGTAGTATTTAGAAACAGAAAACAGAAGCGAAAAATAATTCAAACTGATGATCAGAGCACTAACTTGCAGTCAAGACACAGAAGTCCAGTCAAAATTGCTTACTTAGATTACATTTTTTCAGATCATTAAATTGTTTCCAAATGTCATAGAGGCAAACATCATTTCTGCCTGAAGTTTGTTTACAGTCTTTTTGAGGGAATGAGACTAAACCCACACAGCGGTCAGAGGTCAGAGGTCAAGGTGCATGTTCAGCCTACAAAGTTTGAGAGAGCAGGAACCAGCAGGTCCTTAAACTTCACACCTGTACAGCTGCTCGGTGTCAGAGGGCGGATTTCCATCACGCCTAATGGAAACACGCCAGTTTCAAATAAACCAACATTTATCGTAAAAAAAAGGTTTTTACGCTTGCATGAGGTGATATTTCAGGCCATTCAAAAAAGCAAGATTTTGCAAAACTGCAATGGAGACACTTTCTTTCGCTTTTCTACGTCATAACTGTGCAGCGCCTGTGGACAGAGGTCTTACTGTCTTCGCAGTGTGAAGCTCCCGGCTGCGCCTTCACAGGGATGTCTCCGATGCGCCGCAGCTCTTTTAGACGCCTCTCTTCAGCCCTGGACGTTGGGTGTTTTTACGGGACGTTGTTCAATTAATCCGTGATGATAGATCCGATATCCGGTGTCTTCCGTCCATATTTTATCCATATTTCGGTGATAAATGCACATTAGCGTCGATGCTAAACGCCATATTGGTTTCCCATGGTTCCTTTGGAGAGGTCAGAGGTTTGTTTGGCCTTGTCGTCCAATCGGAAGACCGACAGACGCTTTGTATCCGCATTAACTGCGACACGTCATCTGAAGCAAACTGCACTGTGATTGGTCTAATCCTGCCGTATCTATCGCTCTGTGTTATTGGCAGCGCCTCCTGCATTAGAATAAACGCTGAGCCCCTATAATAATACTAATACTAATACTAATACTAATACTAATAATAATAATAATAATAATAATAATAATAATAATAATAATAATAATAATAAAGTAATAATAATAATAGTGATAATAATAATAATATATTGTAATAATAATAATAATAATAATAATAATAATAATAATAATAATAATAATAATAACAATAACAATAAATAATTAATAATAATAATAATAATAATATAATAATAATAATAATAATAATAATAATGAGACATGGGTAAATGGAGACAGTCTAACAGGCAGCAGGGCCTCATATGGATGTTAACCCTGTGTTGACTGCAGGCAGAGCAGGCAGGAGTCAGGGCCCTCTCTGATGTGTCAGGAGTGTGATGTGGCCCTCTGCAGCAGCACAGAGAGGAGCTGCTTTGCAGAATGGCACAGATAATGGGATACACACACTACTGCAAAACAAAAAACGATGGGACTTTTTTTGGAAAAGTGTGTCCATTTTTTGAGCTATAATAGTTTAGAGATTTTAGAGAGAAATTTACATTATAGAGCTATAATGTTTATTTTTTCACTTTCTGATTCCCAACACTTAGGAGCAGGAACAGCAAAAAAGCTTGTACATAATACTTTCAAGATCTGTACAATTCAATTTCTGTCTTGTTTTTTCTCTTGTCTTTATGGTCTCATAACTATTTTTACATTCGAGTGATATCACTGCAGCCAAAATATTTTGATAGCCAAGGTTGTCCTGAAAAAAAAGATGTATATAACTTCATTGTACATTGAGAGACTGAGGTTTTAAGTGCATTATTACACAAAAAGTCCAGGCAAACCAAAACTAGTTAAAAATGACTTAGGGCTCAGGGGGTTAACGTCAAACATCTCAGCCACGATCCTGTACTCTGCACAGGTAGCCAGCGTATTAAGTGCTATGGCTATGTGCTTGTCAGTAGGAACTGGCTCCTTCATGATGCAGCAGGAGCTACAAGAGCTGCACATAACTCTGAGAAAGTTGAGCGGATCATCCTAAAATTTTGAATCCACAGTTCCTCTGTGAAACTGTGGACTATCAGCTCCCAGAAATCCCTCCAAATGTAGTCATCCTGCAATTGTGTTTTATCAACATTGCAAAAATACTGATACTGAAGTTTTGCGCAAATCTGTGATGGAAACCCATCTAGTGTATGTGTGACTGTCAGAATAAAAGTCTGTCAGCTATACAACTTCAAGTTTCTGCAGGTCTCCAGTCAAAAGTCATTGTTTAGTCCTGAACATGTTTCATGTCTCATCAGCTCTTCTGTCTGTCTCCACTGTCCCTGCTCAGCTTGTGGAGTCTCACTGAGACATTTTACTGTTTTATCACCTCATTAAGTATTGATCAGGACAAGATGGAGGGGACAACAGGCTGCCGGCCCCCAGAACCCCCCAGTGTGTGTGTGTGTGTGTGTGTGTGTGTGTGTGTGTGTGTGTGTGAGTGAGAGAGGAAGAGAGAGCTCGGGGGGCTCAGCTGTGCCGGGCTGCAGGGAGCTGACCCCCCTCCATCTTTAACTGGACACCCAGCAGGTCTTTATTGTAACAGCGGAGGAGCAACAGTGTGATTAAAGTCAAACTACAGTTAATGGACAACAGATGGTGCAGAAAGAGAGACACACACTGAGTTTCCATCCTTCTGTTTATATGAAGGTTTATCATTTGATTTTTTTTATTTAGAAATAAATTCTAAATAAACAGTGTTTCCATTTGAGGTTTAATAAAATTTGTGAAAAAATTGTTGAAATACTCTTTTTCTGTATGTATGCACTGGTGCATGTAACTTTCAAAAGTTAATGCATATTTTTTTTCCTGCATTAACTTTCTTTTTGTACTGCACCATTTGGTATATTTTTCCTTCTTTATTTGCATTTTGCCGTGATGGGATCAGACCAAAGTTAGTAGTAGTGTGCAGTTAAACTATTTCTGATTTTATATGGTCGAAACATTTTTAGCAGTCTCTAAGTATATTAAAATTTAAGAAAAAACATACTGCTAGGCCTTCTTTGGAGACTGATCTTCTATTTAAAATGAATATGTATTCATATTAATCAATAAATATATATTACTGAATGAATATTCACCTTGTGATTATAACAGCTTTCAATGCTGTTTGTGAATATAAATTGAATAAAATATAACACTCTAATTTCATAAAAATGTATTCAAAATAAATAGAATAAACACTAAAATCCCATATAAAGAGGTAGATCCAGTTTAGACATACATATGGATATTAAAGTTGAGTCACTGGGACATACTACATGGAATTTATTGAAAAAAATGTCATTATTTTCTTTGAAAAATATTTATGTAACATAAATAAACCACACATCATGGGTTGAATGAAGTGTAATTTTTAATCATAATTTAAATTGATAGTATTCTTTAAAGAGTCATGATAACCAGTGAGATGAGTCCTCTCAGTCAGCTGTGTGTCCACATGTGTGTGTGTGTATCGGTGTGTGAGTGTGAGCAGAACACACTCACTGCTGATTTGAAGTCTTTTCTCCTTTAAGCTCTGCAGATTTGGTGCAGGATTGTTCTGATCCTGGATCAGAGGCTCAGATCGGCTGGTTGTCGCCCCGAGGCGACAGCAGACACACTTACCCATCAGCACTGATCCCAGGTCAGCCTGAGCAGCCACCTCAAGGTCACTCAGTCACCTTTAGCCAGTGACCTTTGACCTCTGGCTCGCAGCAATCTGCTCCACAACTGCAGCTCAGTTTGACTTTTCTTCCACTTCTTTTTTGGGAGGCAACAAAGAAGAGACACTGATCATGTTGAAATTATCACAATAAAATAACTTTATTTATATAACCTCTTCATAAAAAGTGCTTTACAAAATTATAACAATTAAAAACAATAGTGATAAAACCAACAGGAGAATAACAGTGAAGAAATATTTTAATTTGGATTACTCCCCCAAAAAAACAAAAATAAAAGATTAGATAATTAAAGATGTAAAGCTGTGCATCATCTGCAAAACAAAATTATTATACTCTTTATAATAAGATCAAATGTGCGTCCACACACTTTTGGCTCTCTGGGCTGCATGGAAACAACAGAAGCTTCCACAGAAAAAGAAAACGAGTCACACTCCTGAACTTCATGTTTAGACTGTTTATATTAATATTCCCTCTTTGTTTATGTATTTTTTAAATGTTTTTTAAATAAATGTGTCAGATTAAAAACTCTAGACACTAAAAGTCATCAGTCTGAGATCTTTTGTTCTGTCACTTTATTATTACAAATATTTATATATTTGAATCCATCTGAGTGATGAAGCTTCATTTGTGATAAAGCTGGTTTTATTTTGAAGGAATTGATAAGGAGAGTTTCTGGCTGCAGTTTGTAATTCAGACACTATCTGCCTCGTACTTGACTCGTCTTTGTTCTCCGAGGTAACGAGTTGTTATCGGACATATGTTCTGTCCTTATCTCAACAACTGTCATTTATTTACCTGTTTGTTTACCTGTCGGCTGGCCCCTCCCCCTCCCCCCTGCGGTGACTTCTGTCCATCAAACAGACGTGACACTGAGAGGACCAATTAGACTCAAGTTAAGCTTCTATTTTATAAACAAGTCATTATCCTGCCGCCGGCCACAGACCAGCTCAAAGACACACCTACGACTAATAACACTTAGAATAATACTAATAATACTAATAATACTACTGCTTCTGCAGTAGTATTATTACTTTTATACATTTTTTGACACCATGATCGATATAATACCTGAGTTTTGGTGTTTTTCGATACCTCTCTTTGAGTCTCTAAAACCTTTTGTTTTTAACAGAAGAAGCCACAGCTGTGAAATGTCAGGCAGCAGTGCAGAGACTTTGTGCAAACAAAACAACATCACAAAAACATGCAGAATTTTAACTGTATCATTTATTTTTCTAAGAACAAAATGAAGTCATAAACTAAAAACAGCATTTGCTTGTTTGCAGCAGAACAGGTTCAACACAAGCATCATTACAATAAAAATAACAGAAAAACGTAAATACTTAACAGCACAGAAACACTCTCTGAGTCTTAAGGGCTGTTTGCAGCGGTTCATGCATGAAATGTTAAACTTTTACTGTAGTTTTGCCTTTCGTTCACACGACAACTGCATTTTGGTGGCCTGAAAATGAAAACTTGAAAACGGGATTCAGAGTGTCTTCTAAAAACGTCACCCCTTCTGTCACCTTGTAAACTGACAATGTGCGGATCCTGTGAAAACGGTGAAGTCACAGCCAAACTTGTGCATACGCATTACAATTCAGACAAATGCGCGAACAACAACGGCAGACTACCAAGCTGTATTTGTGCTGCTGATTCTACTGCGGTTATTAACGCTGTCGGTTCTCATGAGTGCGTTTGCCGTCATCTTCTTGTACGTTTATTCTCACCGCTCTCTAGAGGGATGCCTTTATGCACAGGCGCGTGCTGTTCTTCTATGGTGTGTCGTTACAAAGTTACACTGCCAACTACTGGCCTGGTATGCATACTACAGCGTTTTTGGTTGTTTTTAGAGGTCCATGTACACGAGGATCGTTTTCATAACGTTATCATATGAGTGCAGATGTCTTTTTTAACACGCAAAGAAAATACTTTTCCATTTTTAGTAGAGTCATCTCGTGTAAACGTGGCCTGAATGTTTGCGAGTTCATTTCTGCCAGTCCAATATAACATGGATATGTTACTTCTGCATGCTATCATGTAGCTGATGCATTTAAACTTTATTTTCAACAGCACTATTAACATGTGGCTAGGTTTAGCCACTTTGTTACAATTACAAGAAGATCATGTTTGGGCTTAAAAAACATGGTTTTGGTGGCAAAATCACAGCTGGAAAAACAGCTACGGGATGCTAAAAAAACATCACGTTTGGTGACTAAAAAGCTGTTGGAAACAGAAAGATGACACATTAAGAAAAGACTGATGTTATTGTTTGTTGATCTCAAACAATAGTTTGCAGATTGGCAGGCGTCTGCTGTAAATGTCACAAT
The DNA here is from genome assembly GCF_008729295.1 of Plectropomus leopardus. Classification (NCBI taxonomy): domain Eukaryota; kingdom Metazoa; phylum Chordata; class Actinopteri; order Perciformes; family Serranidae; genus Plectropomus; species Plectropomus leopardus. The sequence continues at coordinate 32,614,011 of NC_056471.1, forward strand.
TTCACCATCCCCTCAAGCTCCAGATGACAAAGTCAGCTCACACACTGTTTCACTTTAGAAACGTTGAAATGATATGTATGAAACCAAAAAATGTTAAATATTTGTGGTTTAACGTTTTCTTCTGTAGACTGGACTGTTTCTGAAGCTTCACTTTGAGAAATCTCAACAACTATTGGATGGATTGTGATAAAATGTGGTCAGACGTTCATGTTCCCCTCACGACGAGTTGTAATAACTTTGGCGATTCTCTGAATTTTAATTTGGCGCCATCATCAGGCCAACATTTAATTTTCGCTCTTTTCAGTTCATTCTGCGTCTATCAGGTTCTGAACTAGTTTCACTATTCACTGATTTTTCTCTTCTCATGATGTAACATTTCAGAGGAGTGTTTCGGTCTCCGGTCCTTCAGGGCCTTCAGGTCTCTGAGGTCTCTGAGGTCTCTTACAGTTTGAGTGTCTCTCAGAGAGACAACAGTTTGGTTAATGAGCGCCGGCTCCTCTGCAGCACGCTCCCATTCAGCTCATTGTAAATTCCTCCACATTGTTCTCAATTTGTTAACCCACTTTATGCTCTTTGTCTGAGAGGACTAAAGATCTCTACAGTGTCCTCCTCCTCCTCCTCCTCCTCTGACACTTTTTACAGCAGTGTTCACCTCCTCCTCTCTGCCCTCAAACACTGAAGGAGGAATTCTTGCGGTCAAAAGCCTCGTGGCCTTTTCCCCTTAACGCTCTTTGCAACCTTTCTTCTTCCTCTGTGGTTGAAGATGACTCCACTGTCCACCTCTTCCTCTTCTTGTCCACCTCTTCCTCCTCTCTTTCTGTTTCTGATGAAGGCCAATAGTCATCATGTGGTGCACCAATAAAGGAAAGAATATTCACATTTAAGTTTTGTTGTCGGACTAAATACAACTTTATCATTGTTAGTATTAAACTATGACCTCATGTCAGACCCACAACCTGAGTGGCCCAGACACCTGTGTGAGTGTGCAGTGCCTTTCATCTGTAACAATGTACCAGATTTTATACACATATTTGTTTTGCCTGTAAAAATCAAAGTACACCTGTCAGAATAAATGCAGTGCAGTAAAAAAAGTAAAACCCCTCTGAGACGTAGTAATGCAGAAGTAGCAGAAAATGTGAACTTCCACTCGGTTTCTCTTCACTTCCTCCATTCAGACAGTCTCCACCCTGAGGCCGCTCCACCCGCCATTCAGCAGCAGGAAATGGACCAATTATTGCTTTATACCTGCAGAAACATGCACATTACCATTTTACTGTGGGGGGGGGGGGGGGTCCTTTACAGAGATGAGGGAGCAGAGAGGACACACGATGATTCTCCTTCCACACATGAAAAGAAATCAGTTGATTTCTGCAGTTAAACTGCTTCTGTCTCTTTTTTTTTTTGTTGAAGCAGGTAATCATATTCAAAGAGGCTAATGTACTCGAGTTGTATTTAAAGGGTCGTTTGAAAGATTGAAGTTTCAGCGAAATAAATGTAATACCATTTTAAATCTGAACTGAGGAGGACAGAGAAGCTGGTGATGATGAAAATGAAGCATAAACTTTTCCTCCTCCTGTTAGAGCCACTTAGCTCAGGTTTCAAAGGGTTAAGACATGTTTGTGGAAACAGGACATGGATCTAATTCACTGCTGGTGTGATTTCACTGGTTGGATGATGTCAAAGTGCAGTTTACAAAGTGAAGAAGTCAAACTCAACCCAGAAAAGCAGCAGATGAGAAAAGATGCGGCAAACAGGCTTCAGGCAGCTGAGAGGTTTATAAAGAGCCGGCCGCAGTCACAACAGGTGAGTTCAATCTACCTGATCACCTGACCCCCCCACAGCTTGCTCAAATCAGCATTTAACTGAGGAGGGAAAATTTGCCGTTTTATTTAGAGGAAATCCCAAAACACAAAATTGTCCACAGACAGTAACACAAAAATTCCAGTTATTTTAGCAAGATATTAGTAAAATATTATAAGAAAATTACATGAAACAAGAACACTCAAAAAAGAAAAGTAAACAAACAAACAAACAAAAAGAAAATGACCTCAAGAAAATTCTAAAAATTTAATATATATATTTTTTCTTTTTTTGTAACATTATCTTAAATATATAATTAGCCTAGGTGAATTTTAAATATATTTTTCTAGACATTTTCTCTTTTTTTTCTTTTTTTTAATTTAATCCATCTAATAATCCCCCCAGTTCATTTTCAGAATATTTTATTGTGGTATCAGGGGAACATTTACTAAAAATAAATTCACATCTTTGGATGAAAAGTGTTTTCACCCTCATTTCAGGGTCTCACTTCAGCGCTCTTAATGTGAAAGGAAACTGGAAAGGAAACTGAAAGGGCAGAGAAGGTGAAAGAGGAGAAGAAGAGGAGTGTCGGCCTGAGGCAGACTGCTCCCAGTGACTGACCTCCCACAATGTAAAGATATGTTGTCTTCATTTGTAAAGGAAACACACATGCACGCACACACACACACACACACACACACACACACACACACACACACGGTCTCGCAGATGAACACACACTCATACAGATGCTCATACACACCGTCGCACACTCAGTGACCCGCGCACGCTCACATGAATACACACTTATTGACACAGGAACACACACACACACACACACACACACAGACAGGTTGCTCTTTAAAAGGTTTTATTGTGTTTTCAAACATGTAGAAATGCACGAAATAAGTGAACATTGAAATGATGGCGAACATTTACTGGTTGTCATGGTAACATGCTTCTGACTGGTGAGTGTTCAGCTGCCAGAGAGTTTAAAGAAGTGATGAAAAGATTTATGAAAAGAGAAACTGCAGGATGGTTACAGTCAGAGATTATTGGACAGAGACAGTGGTGTTGTTGTTACATGTCGGTGGACGGTGGGACGTCAGCGAGCGTGTCCACATGCAACATGCATGGGTGTCAATTTAGAACGTGGCCAAAAAAGCTCCAGACACACAGCAAAGTCTCACCACAGCTGCATTTGCTCTGGCGGGAAAATCACACCGTTATGCCGCCTTGCTGTTCTGTATATAACGTCCAGTCATGGAAAGAGGGACGGAGTGGTCTCACCTCTGAGCTGGGAACGCAGGCAGTAACAGCGCCAAAAACGTAAAGCTGGAAAGACGTAATCGTGGGTGGCACAGGTGTGACATTTTGATGACGTGTTTATGCATGCAAACCCACACATGGAAGGAAATTTTAAAAATTTGCTGTTAGCTCAGCCGCTAATTCAAAGAAGAAGACAAGCGGCCATAAATGACCGCAAACTGGGAAAACAAAGAGATTCTGAGGTTCAGGAGCTCCTTATGCTCCGAGCAGAGGACGAAATCAGCCGCCATATAACAGAGACGGTAAATGTTTGGGATTGACGTGGTGTGTGTTATTGTTTAAAAAGCGCTGCTGGCGCATATATTATATGTCACACTAGAGGCAGACGCTCACGTGTTTAAACTTCACGCCGGTCCTGCCTCCTTTGATTGCAGGATGCAGTGTTGCAGTGTTTAATCACGCACTGTAGCAGAATGATGCCGCCATTACTTTGCTCCGTGCAGAAGTGCAGGGGCACTATAAAGACGGGACTTTGTTGGCGGCCTGTAGCGTGATCTCTGTGTGAAAGCAGCTCGAATCACGACTGGTTTTGTTGTTTTAAACGTCATCATGCCATCCGCCATCCTCTCCGTATCCTGATGACGAACTCGGCTGATAATAAATTCACTTTAGAAACGTTGATATGATTCAATGAAACCGGGAATGTAATGTTGTTGTGGAAATGTACAAACCAACAGTTTTTGTCTTTTTTCTTTTATTTTTTGGCGACTGAGCTCTAAGTGAAACCTAAGTGTGAATTTACAAACATCTCAAACTTTGTTTTATTGTTTTTATTATTGTTTATTAGTAATTTCTTATCCTAAATATTTATTTCATATTTTCTTATCTTATGTATATAAAGTATTGGTAATTTTTTTAGAAAAATAAAATTATGTTTAAAAAAATGGAAGAATGCGTTTGGTGCTCTGTGATTTATGTAGTTTGCATTGTCCTTCCAATGAAAAAACAACAACAAATGAATAAATAAAGTTATATAACTTTAAATAATAATAATAATAATAATAATAATAATAATAATAATAATACAATAATATATATAATAATATAAAATACTATATATAATATAATACTATATATAATAATATAAAAAAATAAGAAATAGTTTTAAAAACCTAAAATATTAAAGCACAACTATTATAACAACATTAATAATAATAAAATGTGACCCGGAGTGATGAATGGAGAACTGAACCTGCAGAGATGAATGAACCAATTAGTGAGGACCAGAGGTCTGCTGAGGGTGAACAGGATGAAACTCTACTCTGCCCCGGGGTGAGGACGGGGGTGAGGGGGGTTACAGGTGCAATCAGTGGCACAGGGCGGAGGAGGGAGGGATGGAGGAAGGGAGGGAGGCGGGGGAGTCAGAGGTTATCTTGTAGAGCAGAGAGAGCAGAGGGCAGAAACTCCCATCTGTTTACCTGAGCAGCAGCAGCAGCTCCGAGGCTCAGTTTCCTGATCTCTATCTGGGGGGGGGGGGGCTCACACCTGACCCCCCACACACCTGAGGACCACTGCTGTCCGTGCAGAGGTCCGACATATTGAAAACTGATGATCACAATGGACTGAGTTCTTGTTTTCATGAGCTAGTCACTAAAATACTTTAAGTTTCTCCTGTGCTGCAAGGAGAAAAAACATTGTGCCTGACAGACACAACTCAGGACTCATTAACCCACTGTTGCACCTGACAAAAACATCTTCTCGGTCAAAGTTCAGCTTCAGTGCACTGATAACATTTAAATGTTCTGTTGGAAGACAGAACGAGCAAATGAATCGAATCATTTAACCCTTTCAAACCTGAGTAAACTGGCTTACATTTTTTCAAAAACAAGGGGAGAAGGCAAAGAGCAACTTAAGGATAAATAACAAAAAATTAGCAAGATTTTGTTTTATTTTTTTAAATACAAGAAAATTACCTGAAATTTAGGAAATAGAAAAATAAAGTCAAACAAGCAAGGAAATAATCGGAGTAGAGTCTTAAAATATAACAATTCTGTGAAATAATTACAAACAGGCAATTATGGAAAATATAAAAATATTTTTTCTCTAGCTTTATTTCCCTAAACATTTTTCCCTTGCTTTTTAAAATATTTTTCAAAATCTACTAATTTCTTGCAATTTGTGGAATATTTCTTACCAAGTTGCAAAATGCTTTCTCCCCATGTTTTTTGTTTAAAAATACATTAAACTAATTTGATATACATAAATACATAAAACTAATTCAAATACTTAAAATATGTCCGACAGCAGCACAAGAAAAGTGATGTTGATCCAAGTTTTGAAAGGGTTAAATTGTGGGTTCAAGTTTGATTACAGACTTCACTGCTTCCTCAGTTATGAAAAAACCCACTGCAATTTAAATATTTTTAAGTCTAAATGACTTTTATTGATATATTTTATTATTCAGAGTAAAAGTGAAAGTTTTTCATTTTAAAATGTCTCCAAAAAGTGAATGACTGTTTTACAGTGTGTGTTCATGCATGTGTGTGTGGTTTTAATACATGTGATTTCAGCAGTGTGTGTGTGTGTGTGTGTGTGTGTGTGTGTGTGTGTGTGTGTGTGTGTGTGTGTGAGTGTGTGTGAGTGTGAGTGTTGATGCTGCTTGGCTGCTCTCTTGATTGACACTTTCCTGTGACTCTGTTCTGCCTCTGTGGGCTTTTAAACGGAAACTCCTCCAAATACCCCCCTCCCAACATGCCCTGGAGCTGTGTGTTGTGTGTGTGTGTGTGTGTGTGTGTGTGTGTGTGTGTGTGTGTGTGTGTGTGTGTGTTGGAGGTGACAGAGCATTTAAGCCTCCACCTCTCAGAGATCATTAGAGCTCTCTTCACTCTGCTGTAAGAGTCCTTCATCGTCCACTTCTACCTGTCGACCTGCTCACTCTCCGACCCATGGCGCACACACACACACACACACACACACACACACACACACACACACACGCATACACACTCCGGTGAAAAGGCGACATGAGACACTCAGCTTCACAATGCTGCAGTCTCACTGAGGACATGTTTACAGTACTCACACACGTTGAGATTCATCCACATGAAGCTCAAACCTTTACAGAAAATCGTGAAAATAAAACACGAATGAATGTGTTTCCGTCCTCTGCTGCTGTGTTTATATTGTTGATTGATATATTGTGATTGATATATTATTTATTGTTTAAGCTTCCTGGGGTCCAGGACAACATAACATTACGTTACAACAGAAACAAACAGTTTATAAAAAGTCATAATAATAATAATAGTAATCAATAAAATAAATAAATAGCTAAACAAAAATGTAAAATAACAATATTAATGATAATACAAAAATACAACTACATTATGAAAGGGTTGGTTGAAAATCACTTTGAATGTGATCCATCAACACATTCTGTCAGTGACCTTCTCATGTTGTTTTAGGTGTCCTTCTGCGTCATCTGATTACACTCCGAGATGCCGTTACTGTGGTGTCAACAAATGGCAACCAACGCCAACCGTCATGATGGTTAGGAGTTGGCAAAAGAGGCATGTGGTAAAGTGTAGAAAAAAAACACATCCAGACAGGAGGCGAACTCCTGCACAAAAGTTGCCTCCCCACCTGCGCTCCTTATATTACGAAGTTACGGGCAGCATCATACCTGACGCATACGGTCGTGTTCTAAAATGACACAGCGCACGTGTCATTTTAGAACGGATGCTCCCAGTGCCGACTGGCCATCCATCAGTATATAATAACAATGACGCCGGTTCTGTCCTGGCCCGTTTTCATCTGTCGCCATCCCGGGCGAAGAAGGTGGCTTCTGGCATCACGTTGATACGCCATGTATCAACGTGAGCAGCGCCATGTGACGAGTTCAGAATGAGAAAGCGCTGCCTCATCGGTGGACAGAGTTGTCATCACATGACATCAATGTGGAACGTAACTGAACTCAGACATAACTGATCGATTATTGTAAAGGACTGATTTCTAATTTGACGTGTTTGATTATCAGATAAAGGGCCTAATTAATGATTTATCTCAGCAGTGATTAGTTGGATCAGTTTGTGTTTCTGATATTTATCTGATGACTCATTGAACTCTTCTGACCTTCGTCCTCTTTACAGCCTGTTACTGCAGTGAGTGAGTGTGTGTGTGTGTGTGTGTGTGTGTGTGTGTGTGTGTGTGTGTGTTGGGGGGGTCAGCAGTTATGAGGTCTTAATCAGGGCTGCAGAGGTCAGGCCCCCCCTCCTTGTCTTTCACAATTACCATGAAATTCTCAATGTCCACACAGCTCGCTGCAGCCTCGAGTCATCCAGAGGGCGAGGGGGCTCCTGACTGTGCCCCCCCACACCAAAACCACCCAACCACCCCCCACCCCCCCACCCTCAACTCCAAACCTCAACCACCCATTTCATCCCCCCCCCCACAGAGAGTTTTAGGGTTCAGCTCAGCCTGTCGTGTCCCGGTTGAACCTCTGACCTCCGACGCTCCGAAAAGACTGAAGCAATTTCCAGAGCAATAAACGGTTTTCTGCGGGCAACAGCAGACGACGCGTTCACAATGTGACTCCTGCGCAGATTTATGAAGCAGTTTTCAGAGGCAAAAAATTTAAGGAAATGCATTTTTTTTTGGGGGGGGGGGGGGGGGGGGGGGGGGGGAGGGGGGGGGGGGGGGGGGGGGGGGGGGGGGGGGGGGGGGGGAAGTGGGGGGGGGGGGGGGGGGCCTTCAGCTGCAGCTCCAAAAAACTCATCTTGGCATGTTTGACACCTGCAGCAGCGTCCCACTTCCTGCACGTCCTCTTTCTCCGATGGCTCTCCGTCCTGTGGGAGTCTCGTCCCGGACTGAATAATGAGCTTCTATTTTCTGACCCGTATAATAATAAAAGCTTTCAGCGGGATTTCTCTTTTAGCTGCTGGAAAAAAAAAAAAAAAAAAAACTTCAAATTCACCATGAAGAAAAGTATAAATCAGACATTTAAGTCGGCTGCGGCTCGGCGGCCGGGGCCACAATGGCGGCGAGGAGGGCGAGGACGAGGGGAGCGCCATAATGTAAAATAGTTAAAAGCTTATTAGAAGCGCTGAAAGGCAGAGTGATTTCCACTTTGTTTCGGAACACCCTGAGCTCATCCTTTCAAGTGATTGTGAAGGGGGCAATTCAAATCTCTTTGGGCCCATATGAATGAAGGCCCCTCTTAAAGCTCCTTTATAAGCCGGCAAATTCCCCACAGGCGTATGCCCTTTAGCTCCATTACTGATTTACCCGGAGCATTCATCTGCAGCCTTCTGCTGCCATTGTTCTGCAGCAGCCACCCCTGCACCTGACAACACCAGCTACAAACTGCAGCGCCGACGCACTCTCCAGAAAAAAAGTGCAAAATGTGATGTTTTTTTGTTTTTGCTCCTTTTTTTTCTTTTGCAGCTAAAACAAAAAATTGTTGAGAGTGAAGCTGCAGGACGATGAAGCAGAAATAAAAGAAATCAGAGTGATTGATTCCAGGGGGTGGGGGGCTGGGAGGGGGGGGGGGGTGCTGTTAAACATGGAGGAGCTGAATGAGGCGGGTCCCCGGATAGAAAAGGTGGAGGCCTGATCCCCTCTCTCTTTTCTTTCTTTTCCTTTCTTTCTCTTTTTCTTTATTTTGTCCCCCCTCCCTTACCCCCCCCCCCCCCCCCCCCTCCTCTGCCCTCCCATTCAGATAAAGGGGTGAAAAAAATTCCAAGTGGGCCTATTGGTGCTGTACTTAGATTAATTAGGCTCTCCTTTAGAGCCCTTTCAGCTCCTCTCTCAAACGGGGGTCCCGCTCTCTCTCTCTCTCTCTGTAAAGTTTTCAGATCCATTTGCATTTGTTTGTGTGGTTTCGGTGCGGCAGCGAGGCGGAGGAGAAGGGCCGGCACAAAAGGGGAGCAGAGAAAATATTCTTTTAATGGCTTTTTCACTGCTTTACGCTGTTTTCTTTGCCCTCCTTTCACGGCTAACAGCTCTCCACAACACGAGCGCACACAAGAAAGAAATACAGAAAAAGTTGTCAGAGGGAGACGAGGAGCTCTGAGAGGGTTAGGGTTTGAAATCAGATCCCGTGTTCACAAAGAGATGAGAGTTTGTCAGTGTGAGTGCCTGTGAGGAGAGGGGGGGGGTGTCGGTGGTGAATGCCTGTGCATGTGCACTCATGCATTAACAGCATTTCATTTGCAGCCGATGCAGCGCTGAATGCGATGAAATGTTTGGCTCCGTGTTATTAGTTCTTCTTGATTCTCAGACACTTTTCCACCAAAACTGTGCATCTCTGCAGGTTTTTTCAAATGTGGAAAAACACATAAAATAGACGATCAAGTGTTTTTCATTTGCATTTTTTTTTAATTCAAATGTTTGACTTACATTGTGCACAGCCTGGACAACAGAAAACAGGTCAACTATAAAAAGCTCTCAAACTTGGTGCTGACCAAATTTTAGCATTAGCATCTGTTTCCAAGTTAGCCACAGAGTTTGACCTTCTTAATGACCGACTCTCTTTTGGCCCTTAACCCTTTGAAACCTGGATCTATTTTTTTCTGGAAATTTTCCCGATTCTATTTTTTTTTGTTTTGTTTTATTTGTTCATTTCTTGGAAATTAACTAATAAATGTCTTTGTTTCTCTCTCGGTTTTTCTTTTTTTTAATTATTTTTTTCTTGTCACCTTTAACCAGTTTCTTTCAATTTGCATGACATTTCTGACCAAGTCACTTATTTTCCTTCATATTTTTGAAAGAAATAAGGTTAAGTGCTTTTAAAAGAATGCAGCAGGTTTCAAAGGGATAAATAATAATAAAATCAGACATCAGAAAGTGACGGGTGAAGAATTGAACCTGCAGACATGAATAAACCAACAAGAAGATAATAAAATGCAAACGGGAGAGTTATGTATAAACTGACCCCCTCAAAGTTGTCATGAATGCTAAAATTAGCTGCAGAGACCAAAACTGATTTTGTTCCAGGCTGTAAAAATGTTTTAATTTTAACATGGGGGTCTATGGGCAGTGACTCCGTTTTGGAGCCAGCCTCACATGGACATTAGAGGAACTGCAGTTTTTGGCACTTCAGTGTTGGCTTCATTTTCAGTCTCAGAGGGTTGCAGCTTGAGTAACTGCAGCCTGGATCTTGTTCACAGGGAACGTTTGTACCTGACGTGTGTTCACTTATTTATTTGACTTATTGCTCACCAGAGTGTGAGGGAGGAG
>NC_056471.1:32929315-33038480 GCF_008729295.1 Plectropomus leopardus
CAAATTTATTCTGACTCTCAGTTTCCTCTCCAGCTCCACTCCATCTTCACCTCTCATTTCCCACATGGGGACAGATTCATGTCTGTCCCCGTCATTTTTCATTTTCTCCACACTGGGCCTGTTTGAATCAGGCCGTGGCTCTTTTCTGAAGCATGTCAGATGTTTGCACGCGCTCCTCCTCGCCGACAACAAATCATCTTGTATCAGATACTCTTGTGTTTGTGGGAGCCAGCTGATGCCTGCACTTTACGCCTCCTGATTCACGGCCAGAAATGAGACACAGGACACAAAATGACTTGAGAGACAGTGTGGTGATGTTTTGATTTAAGAGACTTTTCTGCATGTTCTTGTAATAGAGTTTTTTCAAAAATAGCACTTTATCCTGTGTTATTTCTAACATTTCTTTTTTCACAGCCCACTCGCTCCGAATTTGGTTCCCTGGTGCTGTCTCCCTCCTACATATCCTTATGTTTTCTAAGTGTACTCGCCCTTTGCCCAGTGTGGGCTCGAGTCCTTAGAGCCCGCTTTAATATTACACACACTAATACTGCTCTGCACACAAAACTCACTTCTCAAAATCAAGCTTTAAAAAGTATCATATATTAATTTTATTATCTACTTTCACTGAGGTAAGTTTTTTTTAACCAACATCAGTTAACCATAAATATCAAATATTCATTAATTTCAAGAGTTTTAACCCTTTAAATGCAAGGTTTTGTCACTATGCTATTATAAAACATAGTGGTTGTATATATATAGTATAATATATATATATATATATATATATATATATATATATATATATATATATCCCACCTTGGGCTTGCAGTCTTTGTATGGAACATGCTACACACCATCTTTTGATTTGATTTTTTAATTTATTCACTCGTTCACCTAACACTCTTTAATCATTTTTATCTTCATATCTTTGTTTTTATCCCCACTGATGTTGTCTTCTTATATTATTATTATTCACTGAGTTCCTGCCTTTGCTTTGTCTGTCAAAGCACTTTGTACACAACTGTTTTCAGAAGTGCTATAGAAATAAACGTTTCTTATTTCTTATTATTAAATTATTATTAAAAGTTTATATCATTATTGTTTGCCTCTTTTATGCCTTTATCCCACAGGACAGGTTCAGCGTGAAAGAAGAGATATGCAGCAAAGAACCGAGGCCGGAATCGAACCCGCGGTCGCTGCGGCGAGGCCACAGTCTCCATACATGGACCACCCACTTTATCTACTGATCCCTCGGGTACTCCAGGTCGTTATTTTGTTTATTTGTTTGTTTTTCAGGACCATAATATGATGTTATCATTCCCTGTTGTTTGTTTGTTTTGACCCTAAAGCAAACACACAGGTGTAAATGGAGACAAACGTCCCGCCTACAAAGAACCTGATTGGACGAGCTCTGACCAATGAGCTGGCCCAGAACGCCAGCTGCGGTCCGGGTAACCAATCAGTTCAAACCGGCCAAATGGCCAAACACAAAGCAGCAGTCCGTTACCATTTTTCCGGTTTGCCGCAGCGCGGAGGATCCTCCGGTAAGTTTGGCAGCTGACACCAACAGACAGCAGCTCTTGCTGGAAGTTATAAAAAGTTAAGTTAACTAACGCAACCAACGTTAGCACGTTTATTCAAAAATGACTCTGAATGTGAGCAATGTGTTGAGTGCAATTGGCCCAAAGTCGCAGATCACTGTTTGCACAGCTAAGATGAGGAAAACCAGCACTGCGCCCTGAAACAGGGAAATACAGGTGTATACTGCGAGGTAAACGAGGTGGAAAATGAAACTCTTTTTATTTTTAAACTGTCCTGCGTATCATGACTGACGGGAAATATTGTTTAACAGAAGTACCGACCATGACCCTGATTTAATCCGGAAGATGGCCCCTTAATGAAGCTCTCTTTGATCATGTTTTTGCTTTTTCTGACTGTCTTTTGAAAGCTTGGGAAAGGAGGAGAAAAGTCACGTATAACTGAATTTATCAGTCTGTTCATCATGAAAGTTATGAACTGGATTTACACACACTATTTGTAAGCGATGCGTTAAGATTAGTGTGTGTGTTGTGTATTGTTTTGTCTGAAAGTTTTGAGTTGAAGGGGCTGTGTTGGTATGCATGTATACATGTTTGTATGTACTGTATATATATTTGGTCAGTATATATTTTGTTGTGTTTTACCTCCTAATTAATTAATTCACCAAAATACAGAGCGACCGTTGTCGGTGAAGCTAACGTCAGTTTAAATACGTTGCTAAATGCTAGTTAGCACAACAAACGTCAACGGCTGTTGCGAGCTAACAGTTAGCTTAACTAAACGGTAACGATTGTAGAAAAGTTTGTTGACATGTCGTCGAAAACGATGTTAAAAAGTAAAGTTTACAGATAATCTGAATATTCTGAGATTGGAGTGGTGTTTGTGGTGTTCAGCTAACCTTACTGGATTAAATAAGGAAACTGGTGTTGTAAATCAAAATTTACAGCATTGTTGGAAATGAACTTGTTGTCTACCTGTATGAGATGGACGTTTTTTAACTGATATATTTTCAATATTTAGTTCATTTTATTTACATTTAGCAGGTTTTTCACACAAAAGAAACATGTTTGATTTAAAATATGGTCATGTGTGAAAGAAATTTTGGTTTTAAAACATGGACATTAAATGATATATCTAAATATTATATCTAAATCTAAATGTTTTATATTGCATCTAAATATTATATCTAAATGGTAAGTATTTATCTTAATATTATATCTAAATATAAATGTTAAATATTTATCTAAAGATTATATCTATATCTAAATGTTAACTGTTGTATCTTAATGTTAAATCTAAATCTAAATATCAAATGTTAAGCTATATCTAAATGTAAATGTTACATGTTACATCGAAATGTTAAATCTAAACCTAAATATTTAATTTATATATAAATGTTAAATCTAAATCTATATGTTTTAATTTATATGTGAATATTAAATCCAAACCTGAATATTTAATTTATATCTAAATATTAAATTTAAACCAAAATATTTAGTTTATATCTAAATGTTAAATCTAAGTGTAAATGTTTATTTTATATCTAAATGTTAAATCTAAGTGTAAATGTTTATTTTATATCTAAATGTTAAATCTAAACCTAAAATCTAAATCTCACATTTTTTAGATTTAAAATCTAAATCTAAAAGCAAAATACCTTATACGACCAAAAGGAAAGGTAAAATAGTAAACATGAATAATAATCATAGTAATTTTGAATATTACTTTAAATTTACATTTATTTATTTGAAATATATGTTTTTAAGATATTTTACCTTAGTTATTTGTTAGTTTTGTAATTATTCTCTCCTTTTAAATTATTTTATGATTATTAATTTTTAAGCTTATCACCTTTTACTATTTTTTGTAACGGGTCATGCCAAGCTGCCGATTGCCTCTTTTCCCATGTAAAAAAAAAAAAAAAAAAAAGAAGAAATCAAACTAATACATTTGCTGACATATCTAAGGTTTAAATGCTTGTGAGAGGGGTCTTAAAGCACAAGGAAAACTGATGTTGATCCAGGTTTCAAAGGATTAAATCATTGATCACTGAAATCCAAGTGATGTCAGAATTAAAGTGAAATTGCTACTCTTTTAAATTTTTGTCAAATCCTTCAAATCTGTCTCAACTCCAAGTCATGTAGTCCATACCTCCCGCTGAGCGTGATTACATAGCCATGAATAACCTGTTAATGAAGCTTTTCCTGATTCTGATCATATTTGGGATACGGTGTTTACATGAGCACAGAAGTCAGGTCATTTATAGACATACACATCTTAGTTGCTTTCAGTGTACTCCAGTTAGCAAATTCAGGTTTCTCATAAACAGATTATGGTGTTTACATGCTCAAACACATAAACAGGATTATAATTGAGTTATTTATGTCCGAGTAAACGCACTCAGTAAGGCGAGCGGTATGATGCAAGGGGTGCATTTACATCTATGAGCACATTTAAACAATGTAAGGCTAGGTTGAATAATTAAAATCTAACAACACATGTATATTTTAGTGATAGTACGTGTCCCATGTGGCTCAAAAGATGATATTTCTCCCCAAAGGAGTTGATGAAAATAAATGGGTTCTCTTTGGTGACTGAAAATCCACAGAAATGCTGTTGCAGAAATGCAACAAGAATGGTCCACGAGGTTTAAGCCACGACCTGCCTTTCAGAGATTTCTGGTGTGTTTTCATTGTTTTATTTTGTAATTACTGAGCAGAAAACACAGCAACTTGCTAAATTAGGGGAAAAGGGCTTTTTTTTTATTTGAAATGAAACAAAACTGAAACCACTGCAGCTCTAAATAGCAACGTAAGCACCAGAAGCACTTATACAATCAATAAAAGCATAAAGTGGAACTTGAAGTTGACAGTTAATCATCAGAGTCAGGTGAGCGTCTTCAGGGATCAATACTCACTGGGTGCAGCCAGCTGTTGTGACAGAGGGGCGTATGATGAGAAAATACATGAACTCTCTAAATCATCCACCCCCCTTCACTTTCACTTTAAGAGGCACCACATTTTTTTAGTTGACAGTCAGAGGAAAAATAAAATAATGTATATTGTAAGTTGTGAAAAAGTAAAAGCTGAGCAGCAGAGTTGATGCTTGTCAGAGATAATGACAGAAACTCTGTGCTGATATTTGGGAATTCAGCCGTATCTTTTTATGTTTTTAAGGAAAGGAAAAGAAGTCAAATTTCTGCCTTTAGTTAGAAACAAGAAACTTTCCAAGAACGCATTTTTTTTATCTCTGTAGTTATTTACGATTACGTGGTTTCATAATCGTAACATTTTATAGCTTAAAATAGATTTACTAATGCTGTAGAGTGAGTCATATCACGAACTACTGCAGTGACTGTCTGACTCACCCACCTGCACTCATTCACGGTGGACTGATAAAATTGAATGTGATTTATAAAGTGTTTTTATTTTCACTGTTAAATCAGCTGCTTGAGAGACTCTGTGTGGAGAGTGCACCTAATTATAAATCGGGTTAGATGTGTGTTGTTGACTTAATTTTTTAGTTTGAGGACAGAAATTATTTTCCAGACATTTCAGTCTCAACAGAAGCTGAATTTTCTGCTGCTCTAACCAAAAGAAGGTGATTTCTTTTCGACGTGTTGTTTGAGATCCAGTAATTATCCAAAATGATGATTGTTGGAGTTGGTTTTCAAATGAGTGTTGGCGGAGTGTGGGGGCAAAGTTTGAGCAAGCAAAGTTTGAGTTGTGTGTCTTTTCTCTGTGTGTCTTGCTTGTGTGCTTGAATTTGTGTGTGAGTTTTATGTTGAAAAACTCCACCCACAGCATGGTGCCAAACACAGCGTTAGCAGTGTAATAAATCACCATGATGTCTTTTCAGTGATTTATTACAACTATCATCATCAGGCGCGTTCCCCTGACTTTACCTCTGCATGGATTTACGTCCACAGGTCTATTTGACGTCCCTCTATTTCATTTGAACCATCAATATTCATATTTTAGGAACTGATCTAAAATGACTGAAGATAGGCACATCACAAGAATAAGGCTAACTTCCAGCATCATCACCACAATATTGTAGAGTCGAGAGCTAAGTGACAGTTTGGCCTTGAGTAGAAGCAGAACAAAGAAAAGAGGTTATTGAAACAAAATGTCAGGTAGTTTAGCTCAGCTGAGATTTTCTGGTTGAAAAGTAATCTTTGTAATGTGCATCTTTAAAAGTGCACCATCAATTCTGAGTCTTAATATTACGATCATGACTATAATTAATACTATTGTTATTAGTATTCGGGCCTGAGCATCGCCCCACTGGCCAGTGGGCGATACTTTGTTTCAGCTCAGCTGTTTTCATGGTGAGATCATATATTTTCTCATTTTGCAAAAATACACTAAAATATGTTCATTGATCCATGTTTGATCAGCACTGCCTAGTTTTACAGTTTGACCACAGTTCACAGGCAGTGATTAACATGACTGACAGCTGCGTTAGAGACTCCTCGTTTCTGATAGGTTGTTTTTATTCATGTGTGTTCGCGCCATTAGAAGCAAAACGAGGAGGCAGAGGAGCATGATTGTATTTTTTACATCTATTTTTCTTATTATCTCTTTCATGTATTATTGTGTGGATATAGAGACAGTTTGAGAAAATATGACAAAGTTACCAAACACAGCTTTAGTATCTGATGAATATTACTGTGGTAATGCATTTGAAGGAAGCTGTTAGTGTGGGCATGGTGTGCCGTGTATACATGAAGCCTCCTCAGCTTTATAATTTTCTGAAGACAGAAATAGTCTGAGAGACGTGAGGAGAGGGATGACAGAGGGGAGAACGATATAACGATGTTAAAGGCCAGAAACAGAAAGCAGCAAAGAGGAGAAGAAAGAGGGAGTGTGAATGTAAAGCGTAAAGGAGTGATGGCTGGATGTCACACTGAGATAGCAGCCAATCTCTGCTAAATGAAATCTGACGACAACGAAGGGAATCGTTTTACACTCCACATGAAGCATTTAACTGTTCTCATCGACTCTGCATGCAGTCATTCCTAAACCACAGTGGAAAAGTTTATTTTGCTGCATGTTTTTGGTTTGTTAGGGTTCAGTTTAGTTAATTACAAACAACCCGGGGCTTGTAAACACAATTAACATGGACTCTTTAAGTGACTTGTTTATTGTGTGGAGTTTTGGTTACCTGACATTTTGCCAGGTTAGAGGTTTTGGCAATGATGGGAAGTCTAAACACAGTGTCATTTCTGCCTCTGTGTCTTCAGCTGAGCATATTAGACTTTTTCTGTGGTGTTCATATGAGTTGACACGTTAAAAAATCATTAGCATGGGAATGCCCATCAGATATCTGTCTGTCTGTCTGTCTGTCTGTCTGTCTGTCTGTCTGTCTACCTATCGATCTGATGTTAGCAGTGTTTTCTGCATTGCTCTTTAGACTTGATAGACTATATTTTTGGATGTTTTTGTAATTGAGATCGAATAAAAACAAAAATGCTGGGTGAGTAGAAAGTCAAATTTGAGCGGTAGCAATCTGCTAGGTTTCGAAGCACAGAACACGCTGAGAGTAAGCACAGCCAGAGAAGTATGTAATCACTGTTTCGAGCTTGAAAGATGAAGTGTGTCTCCACTGAGGGAGCAGTAGGGCTTCCTCTGCTCGCTGGCATCCACGTTGTCTGCTCACAGCTTTGGCAGATTATATTCCTTGAAGAAAAACTCAAAACTGCGAGCATAGAAAACTCCATCTGTAACTGTCATCCTGATACACTCTAAATGTCAGGCTGCGATCCATTGTGATACCTCAGCATTTTTATTCATCGGCCCCTGACTGTGTAAACAGTTGTGACCCAAACAGCCAGATCCTGTTGAAAAATGCATATTTCAGTTGAAGGACCCTATTTATGGGGCGTGATCGAAAGCGCATAGTGCCAGTGCATTTACAGCATGGTGAGGCCCGCTCCGCTTTTGTAAATGAAATGGCGCATAATCTGCATGCAAATTAAGACAAAATACTGTTTCATACTGTTAAATGCAAAAAATGCACCACTGAAACCCCCAAGAATGTTTGATATTTAATACACAATAATACACCCTTTAAATACTGCACCATTTTAACTTTAGACCAGGTTTTTTGTTGGTCAAATTCGCAATCACTTTACTCTTCAGTGTCTCGTCTGGATCCGGCAGCCTTGATACTCCTGAGCACTTGAGGAGTTTTGACGTAGCTTTAACGTGTAATTAAATCATGTACTTGTGTGCTTAACTTGGAAGAAAATAGACTTGAAGGCTATTAAGACCCTTAAGGTTTCATTTACATGAGAGCTGTAAGGTAGTCGACAAAAACAGTAGCTGTAAAAATACTTTGTTTCTTCAGTTTTTAAATTGAATGAAAACACTTCTAAGACTTGATATTAGATTATTCTGACTTTTCAAATGAAATCGGATAGCGCCATGACACACCTTTTTTTTAAACGCCCCTCCTTTAACACTTAATATACTTTTTGTTGGTCTTCTCAACATGTTTCTTCCAGGAAAGTGAAAGTTTGTCTCTTGCCTCAGTGTACAGATGTGGTCATCTGCAGCCACTTCACAGCATCTCTGTCTGTCTGTCTGTCTGTGTGTGTGTCTGTGTGTGTGTGTGTGTGAGTGAGAGATAAAAATCACATGTGGTCTGATGACAGGGTGTATGTAATCTACTGCTTTCATCTCGGACCGCGGTGTGTGTGGCTTCCCCTGATGGCAGAGGGAATAATGGGGAGTCCCGGTGGCACATGTCTTGACAGGAGGAATAATGGGACGTCCCAGCGGGATGTCTTGGTAAATGGCTTCGTGTTGATGTTCCAGGTAATTGCGGAGTGCAGCTGTCATTGTTTTCATCCTGACAGTCGGCTGCGTTGTCATTCCTGTTGACAAGAGAAACCATTGCTGCCTCCCTCGGTGCTGAGAAATGTACTTGACTTTGTGTGTATGTGCCTGATGGTTAGTGTTTTTGTGCAAAAGTGTGTGCGCGTCTGTGCTTGTGAGGAAATTCGGATAGCACCGAGTTGTGCAAAAAAAGGTTGTTTGGCTTTATACTTAGTGTGACTTTTTAAGCAACTTGTGTGCGTGTACGTGTGCAGAGTGGTTATCTTATGAAAATGCATAATTTAAGAAATAAAATAAGACTCTAGCCATTCTGGCTTCATCTCGAGTGCAGAATATGTAATGATGATATATTTTTTGCATGATTTATTCACCACCACCACTGCATCATGTACACTCAGAATATTGCCTTCATATATCATCTTTTAACTGGCTTCCTGCTCAACATACTGAGATGCTGCATAGGGGAACTGAATATGAATTGCCTAATCTTTCTCAAGTGCTGCAGAGTAGCGTTAGATAAATAGTCTAATCTTTTCCAAATGCTGCTGCAGACCTGAACAGCAATGTTAATGTGTAACTGCAGCACAGTCTCACCAAACTTCTGAAGTAAGCACAAAATGGAAATTATGTGTTGTTGATAAAAACAATTAAAAGTTTCTGTTCCCCTGCCACACAGAGATGAGACACGACCTTGACAAAAGCCATAGCCTGTATTTATATAACAATAACTGCAATTAAATAATTTGGTCGTGATTGAAGAAGAGACAAGGGTGCTGAAAGACCAATTCAGCACTCACAGTATAAGGCATTTTATCATGATTTCTGAATCAGAGGTAATTTAAACCCACCTACTGACATTCCTCCAATTTCAACAGCTTCACTTTTCCTTTTTATTTTCAATACAAACTGTTAGTCTTCTCCACATAATTATTGCTTGTCTTGGAATAACTTTCTCTCCCTTCCTACACACAGCATGTTATTTGATCAAAATACATAATGTTCATTTCAAACTGTTGTTTAAAACTTGGCTAAATTGGCTCAGATCTCAATGATTTAATACATTTTAAATAAGTTTTTTTTTTAACCTTAAAATGTGCATTTGTGCCTTCTTTCTTGGATATTTCTGGCTACTTTCATACATTTTACAGAATGTATTTTTTGTGCATAAATGCATTTTCATTATATTCCTGTCACTATTTAGACTAGAGCAACCTGATCCTCCAGGGTTTTTTTGTCTAATTCCTCATTTTTTTTTCCAAGTTGACATACATGGAAGTTTTTACTGTTTTTTCTTGTCAGATTAACCAATTAAGGTATGACGTAGAACAAAACGTAATGTAAAACTTCAGTAACTTATGTTAGTGGCACTGCAGTGATTAAATTCACTGTCCTCCCTCGGTATACTTATGTGGATGAGGACAGTTACTAATAGTTTTGTTCAACTGATGAGTCATACTTATAGGGATACTTTGCCTGTTAACCAGCTTTGCATCATAACACTGTGAGTAGTACGTGTAAAAGAACTGTGTTAAACTTACCTCCATCCAACCAGAGCCCAGATCTCCCTGCTCATTTGCAAGCGAAAATGCGTCAGATTTTCTGAGCAGAGAAAACTCAGAGAAAAAAATTGTCTCCAGAAACATATTTTAGTGCACAGTTTGATGGAAATTTGTGAACAGATGGTGGGTGTTTTTCAGATTAGCAACTTGCGTAACGACACACACCAGTGGGAGAGTTAACTGGTTGTAGATTTTCTTGAGAAAAAATAAAATGCCACAGCTCTTTTTCTCTGTTTTCTCTAGTCATATGACACCACTTTTATTTGTGAATTTATACGGCATTGACAGCCCAGTTTTGTGAAAACCGTCTTTTACTTTTAGATAAAATTTATATTTTACCCTTTTGATCTGATTGGGAATATAATCCTTTGGTTTGATAGCCAGCGGAAGAATCTGAGTTGTAGAATAAGGTGGCCTTTTTGAGTTGAATTTGTTATTGCAGCGCTTAAATAAGAAAGCTGTGGCAGACATGAGCATCTATATGACAAACATGGTGTACTTAATAGATCCTGCATGAAAGCTGCAATACATCTCTTTATTCTTTTTCAGGATTGTTGTGTCGGGTGAACAACAGAGAGGCGTGGATGAAAAGATTTGACCTGGAGTGACACAGCGCTGCTGCCGCTGCTCTGATGAATCTTTTGAAGAGGCTGACGCGCTCAGGAACTGACTGACAGTAAGTCATTACTATTATTTGTAGAATACGTGACATGATGCACGCCACAGACACGGGCAGTGTCTGCCTTCACTGTTGGTGCCTCATTATAGCAGCTAAGGTTAGCCACAGTTACATCGAACATACTCGAGGTATTGCGGGTTGTTCTTTGTGTGATATGTAAAATGACAATATAGCAAACACTGAGTATGAATTGTGACATTTTTACAAGCCACCGGCATTTTGGTTCTCTCTGTCACTCCTTCAGCTCTCTGCCTCGCACAAACACACACAGACACACACACAGAGCAGGGCTTTGGCAGAGCTCCAGGTCGTGTCTATTTAGTCACATTTTGTGACCATGGAGCACTACTGTGATTTGCAAATACTATTGATCAGGGATAGACAGATCAGCCTGGCCAATTATGGGGGCCGATATTTGGCATTTTACCGATTAGCTATATCGTCATCTTATTTTTTATTTTTTTAAGATTATTTTTGGGGCATTTTCCCTTTACTTATAGGACATTGTTAGAGAGACAGGAAAGATGGGAGAGAGAAGGGGAAATGACACGCAGCCCAGGACACAGGCCGGACTCGAACCCGGGCTGCTGCTGAAGCCTCAGGCTCACACTACCCAGTGAGCTAGAGGTCGCCCCTGGCATCTTCTTTTAATGATCGCCAATAAAATTAATTAAAAGAAAGTGAATTAATTAAAAGAAAGTGTCTGCATGGGAGGAACATTTACTTTTTAAAACCCCAGGGAGCTATTTTTATTTATTTATTTTTTTATTCAAATTTTCACTTGACTTTATTGAAAAAATCTTGCTGTGAACTTGCTATTCATGATTCAGTTTTAAAGGCATTTAAACAAAGTTTTGTGTTGGAGTTTGTTATATTCCACATTCTAAATATTGATAAAAAGATTTTCATTTTTATTGTAAATGGATGTTGGTTCCAAATATTTGGTTTTTCGGTCTTATTAACTGCTATTAATTGGTATCGATAGCTGGCCTGAAAAATCAATTTCGGTTGACCCCTATTATGAATATATATGAACTGGAGAGCTGTTAATTTGTTTCCAGCTTACAGAGAATAAATCAACACGTTTAGTGGCGCTGCGATAACAGTCTAACTTAATGAGTGGCAGTGGCAGTAAAGTGAGCAGGTGAGGCATGTGTTTTGTATTTGCAGAGCTCCAATTGTGACTATTTAGTCACATTTTGTGACCACAGAGCACCAGTGCAACTTGCAAATAATTGTAGTATATGAACTGTAGAGCTGTTAGTTTGCCTGCTCACAGTGAATGAGTCTTCATGGTTAAAGGAGCTGTGGCATCTGTTTAACTGTCTGCTAACATCTAACTGTTGACCATAAGCTTCAAGTCTCCCAACAATTGCCTGAGAGGAGCAGGATCCTTAAAACTAAAGCCCCATAAGTCCCGCTTTAATTTATTTAATTATAATAATACTTTTTAAAATGTCACTATAAATATACTTCATTTAACTTCCTTATAACCATATTTTACTAAATGTTATTATTACAGAAGTGTATTCAACTTTGTTATATGACAGTAGATACTTTATTTTACTTTTTTGTAGCTGCACTTTTTTCAATAATTTTGTAATTTAGTAGTTAACAATAGTTTTAAGGACATTTAGAAATATCAAGATATAGTATATCATGTATGGCAATATCTCCTTAAAATATCGGATATTATTATAAAGCCATATCACCGAGGCCTACTCACAATTGTTCCTGAGCTCACCTCATTAAGCTGGGAAAACTTATCATCTCTACAGTTCACAAATCTGATTAATTTGTTGTACATTTGGCATTTGAGTTAACAAGCAGCACTTAGTGAAATAAATATTTTTGAGTAGCTTGCTCAGTTGTTATTGCTCCATTTGCTTTGGCTTTTATTGACCTTTTATTGACAAGCAAGCAGCACATTTTAGCGATCTGATTGAGCCTGAAATACAAACAAAGAACTCTGAAGCACCGAGGCTTTCCATTTATTAAACAGCAATCTTCAATGTCATTTGTAAGCACAGCGTTTCAGGAGTTCACTGGGAATACTGAATTTCATTGATTATGTTAAATGAACCTTGTACTATCTCTTTTTCAACTCTAAACTCGCCTGTGCCCTCACTTTTTCACTCTGTAGTGATTTATTGGAGCCTTGGTTTCCTCACTCAGCATTTTTTCGACAAATTAATCACTGATAGTCGGGGGATTTTCACTGCCATTTTATACTTTGTCCAGAGGCTGCCTGGGACCGCTCGTCAAATTCAAAACTTGGCAGCATGTTCCAGTAGTGGTTTTAGTCCTCCTGGATTTGCCCTCAGGGGATCTTGTTGCCGTTTTTAATATTTTAAAAACCCATGTGAATTTCTGTCGTGCTCTGTCAGATCGCCCCTACATGAGTTGAGTGAGAAAGTGTAAAAACATGTACGCTAAAGGAGTATATATAACCAGAATGTGTTGTGACCTCTCGTCCCTCCTCTCCAGTGTGTGCAATGGAAAACCAAGCCATATAAAAAGTAAAAAAAGGGTCCCCGAACAAACAGACTTTATACTGTAAAGTGTTTTATATATTGCTAATGAAACTTAGCAACAAAACTAGCTATAATCATCTTTTTAATCATTGACATTTTAGGGCTGGGCCCGTATATTCGGCTATTCATGTATTTGTTAATTGGGTAGGTATTTGGTTTTCAATTTAGCAATTTTATTAAATAGCAAATTTGCTAAATACCAAATTTAGAACATTTTTTACCAAAATTTAAAACATTTTTTTTTTTGCAGAGGACAGTGTTATTTCACTGTTTGTGAGGGGAAAAACATCTTCTTAAATGTTATATTTGTTGGAGTTAGTGTCCTCTGCTTCTGTTTCACAGAGTTTTGTCAGGTTTGAATGAGGACTTTGTGGGTTTATGATATATCCACAATAATTTAAATTTTGAGAAAATTTGCATAAAAAGGTCATTGAACCCAACATTTTGGAGCTGGAGCACAGAGCAGGTGAATTTGAACATTTTTCATAGTAAGGACACATAATTTCAGACGCACTGTCAAATTTAATTAAATTAGAACTCTGATTATTGTATTGAGTAACTGAAGTTTTTTAACTATTAAGTGTCACAACTGCTGTGAAGCAGTCGGAGGCTCTCTCCATCACTTGACGCTGGACTCTCCCTTTCCTTATGGTGAAGCTCGGGGACGCACAGTGTCTCTCACCCCCCACTCCCAGCTTAGTTTTAACACCTTAAATTCTTCTTTAAGGTGTTGCAGGCAACAAGTTTGTGATAACAACGCTCCATTTCCACCAGGTGGATGACTATTTTAATGCCCAAGTGGAAAGAGGCAATTTTGTTCTTAAGAGCTTATTGAAAGTAATGCTGCCGGGCTCGGGCGGCGTTAACTCAGCACCTGTTCGAGTCATTTGTGACAGTGGCCGAACAAAACACCATAAAATCTCATGCCTTTGGTGATAACAGAGAAAAGAGAGAGCAGCTGTTGGAACTTTCTCTCATAATCAAATCTTAGTTTTCCCTTTTCCATTCTTGCAGACTCAGCTTGTTAAGTTTTAAGTTAAATGTATTTTTGATGGAAGATAGAGCTTTTACTGTCAGATGTGGCATTGATTCAGTTTGCAGATGGGGAGTGTAAAAAATTGGACCACACTTAAGTCACCCGCCAGGTCTCTCCATCACTGAACATGTGCCATACTGGATGAGCTTTCACAGCTTTTACCAGAAAAAAATGCGATGTCTTGAAAAGTTTGGAATCATGCCGCTCACCTTGTAAAACGTATTTTTCATTTTTTGATATGACGTGGAACGTCTGGTAAATGTGCTTCTCTGCCGAGCTGAGAAAGCAGAAGACCCAATAAGAAGGGAGAAGGAGAGACACTGTGAATAATATGAGTCATTTCACTCAGCTTCTGGTAAAATATGGAAGGACTTGATGTCTGTTCCTACCACTTTTCTCGTTTTCTCATTTCTCTAACATTGCTCTCTGTAGCTATCAGTCATTTTAAATCCAAACCACAGTTTTAAAGAGTGCAACTTTGAAACTGCAGGAGCTGCAATTTTCACTGCAGCTGGTTTAATAAAAGGGATACCTTGCAGATATTTGGCCAGATACAAATCAATTCATTTGGCTGATAACCAATGTTATCAACTACTGATGTATATACATTTTTGCCTTCCTGGTGTTAGTGACCATCAAGTCTCTTCTGTCGTGGAATTAACATCATATTCTGCATATGTTTGACCTACCAGCAAAAGGAGACATAAAATACAATGCTTTTCAGTGGATGTAAAATGAATTTATTACGAAAAGTAAGAAAAATACTTCAGTTTAGGCTTAGTGTTTTTTTCAAACTTTTGAGTAGGCCTACTTCTCCTATAGCTGCCAACAGCCTGCCAACGTTCCCAGTTAGAGAAAGGGTGAAAATAAGGTCATGTACCTGTGGCCCCAGACCCCCAAAACATTACATCTGCCCCTGGAAATAACAATGAGAGCTCAGCGCGAGCGGCTGGATGAGACATAGAGCGATGCGTCCTGGTGTTTCTAAATAATTCATCCAAAGTCTGATTAAAGCTGAAACTAACACAAAGCCGTCTGTAGAAGTCAGTCTCAGCTGTTGTAGAGTCAGAGTCGTTCACTGCATCTGGTTTGCTGCACGGCTTTTCTTATTATCATTGGCTGCTCGTGTTGTCTGTCAAAACACGGCTGAAATGCGTTTTATCGACATTCTGTCGACTACATCTCATATTTCAATCGAGGAAAAGTTATATCGCGACTGATATCGTCATCGTTTTATCGCCCAGCCTTAGTTAGCTACTTGCTAAATGGCAAACACATCATCTCTCTTCTTTAGTCATCGACATCGCTCCTGGATCTCAAGCCCCTCAGGCTCTTACACCCTTTTCTTCTTTATCTTGTCTTGTTTGAACTTTTTACTTCACTCATGTATATGTTTCTTCAGCAGGGATTCACTTTCTGTCCTCACTGAAAGTGAAGAGGAGGTAATGAGACAGCTCCTTTCTCATTAACTTCCCTTTTTTTCTTTTCCTTGCACCATTAAGGTATAATGGCTGTCGGTTCTATTCAAGAGCTGTATTTTTATTATATTTATTGTTATGGTAAAGTAGATTAAACTTAACGGTGCACAAAGAAGGCAATTTACATTATTACATACACTAAATATTTATCTTCAGTAAAGCCCTGTTTGCACAGCATTAACATTACCAGGAGACATAAGGTGATTTTAATGGCAGTGAATTTTTTGGTCTGTTAGTCCGTCTAATTTAAAATTAGAAAACTGTACGTAGTGGAGTGCATTGCCTTCTCATGTTTTTGAAATAAATCAACATACCCAAGTTTTAAAGGATTAATGAAACTCGATTTTTTTATTTGACCTTTTTAAATCAGAAATCTGAAATCTGAATCTTTTTTCAAGAGCGCCATCCAAAGTGGCAGCACAATTTACCACAGTTAACACTAATGTAGTATGGTGGGTTATGTGGTGTTACACAAACTACCTTCGTTTTAATTCTGATTAAGTATAATTTATTGCTGCGTGTGGTTTGTTGTTTGACATTCAGCACTTTAAGAAGTGCCCAGCTTGAAATGCCAGTGCTTATTATATTTATATGCAAGTTGTGTGCAGACCTTTTAGCTGTTGAATTTTAATTTTGTCAGCATTAAGTGCTAATGAGGTGAGCGCGGGGGGTTTTTGGCTTTATTATTGGTGAGTCTAAGTGCTTGTGGCAAATTATGAAAGAACATGTTCAAGAAACATTCGTGCCACTTTGCAGATGAAAGACTAAGTCTTTTTTCCCGTATGTCCATGTCTCTCTTTTCTGTCTTTTCTTGAGGCAGTTTACTCTTAACAGCTCGTAGATTGCTTCAGATAGACAGATCTTTTGTCAGAGATGAGCCGGGGAAAAACTCTGCCATTTTCGCTGAAATAGCAGTTGACGTAATCTATCAAAGTAGGCAGACGGATGTCAGGAGCCCAGCAGGGGCGACTTCCAAAACTTCTATTAATAACAGTGAAATATCGATCAAACGACTAGTTAGACTTTAGGCTGGAAAGTTTAACTGAAAAACAACTTCTCTTTATGAAATTAAATGCAGAGAAAGATAAAAGTAAAAGGAAACAGACACGTTAAGTGGCAGCTGTAATTAAAGTTAATGTTGTGCTGCAGATTCCATTAGCATCCGTAATCGCATTAAGGTTGACCCATCAAAACACAAAGGCTAAAAAGCTTTTTCTTTTGGAGATGGAACCAATGACTGAAAAACAGACTCATTTTGGACAGAGGGAAGACGGACAACACCTGTGTTTGACATTACCTCTTTTATTGGAGGAGAGAGACTGGACATTTATGAGGAGTCTTTGTCCATTAAACAGGAATCGGTGGTAAATGTCAGTGAGCCTCATGAGGATGAGATGATCATAGTTCTGTACGGACGCTGACATTATTAGCAGTTCTCTTCCAGTGTAAAGCAGGTCCATCGATCGGCATAGATATATCGATTAAATAAGCAAGGATCAGGTATCATCTATGCAAACTGAAAACATCAATCCATATCATCATCTTGTCGGATGAGCCTTTATTTTGAAATTCTGTCTCACTATCACGAGCAGATGAGAAAAATGACGAGGAGAACGCTATCTACTCAGGAATAGATAGTGTTCTCAGTGTGTTTTCTGGAGGAACTGGGGGTTAAGAGACAGCGTGCATGCCGTATATAAACAAAAGCTGCACTCAGGAAACACGACATCCCTGCTGGGCATCTCACTTCGCTAACTTCATGTTAACGTTGCATTAGCCGCTCTGTTTCATAAAGAAAAAAACGTGCACACAGGCTGAAACTTATCCATGCTGTTCTGTCGGGAGATGCAGAGACTAAAACTAGTGGTGAGAAAGAGAAAGCATAAATAACACATGTAAATTGGTTAAGTTATGAATAGAGAAAAAGTCTGCAAGCTTCTGAGCTAATTTATGCAATGTAAAATGCCATAGGCTTATGCTAATAATGTTAGCATTATGTATATATGGGGGGAAAGACAGTTGTTTTGTCTATGACCCTTGACAGATATTATTGAGCTGAGTTTCATACTTTTGGTAAAATATCTTGTTGAGAAGTTTGGCCTCAAGTCCTGTAATTTTAGGAAAAAGATCATGGTCTGAGTTCAAATGAAAGCATTTTTTGAAGAAAGCACTTTTTTGGAGAATAAACCAGTTTTAATGATTTACAGTTATTTCGATGTTGTTTTTATCCTTTTTGGCAAAAAGCAAAAAACAAAAAGGGGTGGCAGCTTCCTCTGTGAGCAAATGTGTTAAGTAAACATATTATATCAAATATCGATTGCCGGCACCTAAATCAAATCTAATCTAAATCATATCAACAAATATTGTATTATTGTCCAAATTGTTGATATGATAACGTATTTTGATGAAACCACTGATATTTACCCCTAGTATATAGTGCATGAATTGACTGCAGCATAGTTTTGTTTTAAATGGACTGCATATAGCATTTTGACACTCATAAATCATCAGTGCAGTGAGCTACCATCTTTCCAGCTTTTTTGCCTCCTAGTTTTGATAAAGTTTGTAGTGTTTTGCTTTTGTTGTCTTGTGGGTTATTTTGACGGGTTGTTGTTGACTTTTAATCCCTGTGAAATAAATCAATATGACAGCATCAATTTCAGTCACCCAGGTGGAACATGTTGCAGACACAGTATTAATGTTAACAGTAAATTGATTGCCCGGGTGCCGAGGGTAACTGGTGTTTCTAAAGGAATTCTTTATTAACAAAACGAACATATGAACAGTATGTATTCACCCCGATCCACCTCGAATTTTTAAAGAAAAAAAGGGGTCTGTTTTTAACAACAGCCAAACTATAATGAAACATCTGTTTA
Organism: Plectropomus leopardus; assembly: GCF_008729295.1. Taxonomy (NCBI): domain Eukaryota; kingdom Metazoa; phylum Chordata; class Actinopteri; order Perciformes; family Serranidae; genus Plectropomus; species Plectropomus leopardus. Next base: position 32,947,859 of record NC_056471.1, read on the forward strand.
CAAGCTCTCACACAACTCATGCAATGTAATCCAGGTCTTATTTATCCAGGTGGTGTGCGCAGAACATCCCTAACACATGCATTTTCTCTGAAACCTTAATATTTCTAACCCTTACGCATAAACCGTCTTACGCATGGACGAGTAGCACGCACGTGAGCAGGGAATGCACCAGCAGAGTTCACTCATACTTGCTCAGGCGTGCTACTCTCATGGCTAAGTGTTAAATCATAATGCTGCATTCACATGAGATCAGGCAGATGTTAGACAGCAGACTGCTGAAACTTTCTGACAGACCCATGAAATGCCAGGAAGGTAAAATAAAGCATGAAGGTTTGCTGCTGTGGTGATGGTGTACTGTTTACAAAGAAGAAAATAAAAAATATAAGAGACAATGCATTTAGTGTTAATTATTGTAGAAAATTATTCTAGTAATGTCCAGTTATTGTCCAGATCACCTTTGTTTTGTCCATGTGTGAGGGACTTCTGTAATATCTGTTTTTACATTTCATGGCGGAGAACGGCAAAAAGTGACAAAATTTAACTTTGCACGGCAATATAATCTATTATGGAAGACCACAGAATTAGTCACAAAGCATTAAATTAGTTACTAACTATTGCATAACAAAAATAGGCCCTAAAAATTGTATTTACATATTAATATAAAGTAAAGAGACTAAATTACAAAGTGGGTAATTATTTGATGCTTTAATTGGAAATATTCTATTTGTTTATTGATTAATAAATTAATTTACTAACAAACATTTTCTTATAATTTCAGGCTTTTCCTACTATTTCCATGCTACTTTTGGTCTTTCATAACTGCTTGAATCTATCTGACTGCAGCATTAAGCTCCACTCACAGGAGAATAAAGACAGTCATCTTTTCTTTCAAATACTCTCTGGTCAAGTATGATTTTTTTAATTTTATTTTTTGAAGTAAAATCAAACAAGTCACATCCCCAGGCATATCTACAGGAGCTCAGAGTCACTTTATTGAATTAACACAACATGTTCTCTGGCTGCTGATCTTGTTTATGCAGTGAATGAAGTCGAGGCCCCTTAATGTCGCCCCACAGGCATCGACAGAAAGCCGAGCCAACTCGCCCTGCCCGTCTGACAGTCACTCTTTGGCTGATATGTGGTCAGAGCCTCTGGTGGTCGACTGATAGCGTGAGCATGTGTGATCCCCAGCTAATCCACTGATCCATTAATTTTCAGTCAGTGGATGAAGCGCTGTGCTCGGTGTCATCGTGGGGGCTCAGAGGGGTCATCATGCATGCGAAAGAGCGTGTGCGCCTGCCTGTGTGTCACTTGTGCACGTGTGTGAGTGTGAGTTTGTCAGTGTGCCTCCCTGCCCTCGGCCTCCTCCACGCCATCTGCCCGCTGCAGTACAGAGTGTCCCCTGCAGCCTCCTCCAGGCCACTTTAGCGAGTCCAATCATGGCTCTGAATTAATATTGTGCAGAGTGTAACAATGAAAGTTCTGTTTCAACATGTAGAGATCAGAGGGATGTTCAACAGCAGGCAGAAAAATTACCATTGTGTGGATGTAGGATGATCAGTAACGTAAATTTTGTGGTAACTGTTGGGCGACCGTGGTTCAGAAAGGATTATGGGTTGTCTCAATTAGCATGTAAAAAACTGTTTGAGCGCAGAGTTCAGACACATGGTTCTGGGGGGATTTTAAAAAAAGTGTTGCTATAATTAAATAGATCAAAGCAGGTCCCATGGTGCTTTATTTTGAAGGACCCAGCTCGTCTCAGACTCTAAGCGTCAGTGTTTTTACTGTGGACTTGAAGCTTCCAGTCAACAGCTGGATGTTAGCGTTAGCAGACAGTTGAACAGATACCGCGGCCTTTAACCGCAAGGATTTCTGTACTGTGAGCAGGCAACAAACTAACAGCTATAATATTTGCAAGTCACACTGGTACTTTTTTGCCCCCCTCTCACCCCCCAATATTCATGAATAAACACACACACACACACACACACACACACACACACAAAAACAGTTGTAGGAGAGAGTGCGAGAACCTTAATGCCCTTGGCTTCTAAAAATGACACGACAATTCATACTCGATGTTCATGATACAGTCATTTCATATATCACATATCACACACAGAACAAACATCAAGTATATTTGATATATCACCCACCCCTAGATTAGCACTATATTAATCTGGGACATTACATTACACAGACCACCAGCGTGACCCACTGAAAATATTTTGAGACTGTGAGCTGTGCAAAGTTTAATTTTATATCTATTATATTGTTCCAGTACAGTCAACAATACAAAACCTTATAACACCGAACTAAAACCATCGGCATGTTCTGTTATAAAAGCTGGAGTTTGACCCAGTCAGGACGACAAAATGTTTGCCAGAATATTAATAAAATTAGAGCAAGTTTGATGAAAGGCGCTTTGGTGCACACCTCTGTGACTGACAGCTTTTCTCACACTGTTTGACACCACATGAATTATGCTGATGTGTGAAACCAAACCCACCCATCTGCTGCTTCAGGTCAAACCAGACAGTAACTATCATTTGCATATAGCTGTTATGTGAGAACCTGTAAGATACAATTTCAGCTATTTGGCACCTCTGATTTAACTCTTTCAGTGACGTTATTTCTGTATCGGGAAACCATATATGTATAAAAATGAGATTTTTATTCACAGTTGTGAACTCATTCCTTGGTGAGAATATAGACATTTCAGATCCGTCAGCTGTATCTGAGAAAAAAACAATAGATATGTGAAAGACAGAAAGTGGAGCTGATGCGAGAGAGTGGTGACAAAACAGTTTTTGACAGCAAACATAAAATGCCTGTTGGCTTCCTCTGTCAAAACCTCAGTGAAATATATAGAAATGTCCTTTCACAGAACATTGGGATTTTGACAACTTGAAATAATATCCCTCTGGATGACAAGTGCTTTATCCATGAGCTTTTCTTTCCCCGAGTCCTCCCTCGCCCCCCCTCCCTCTGTGGGAGGGCAAACAAAGACACGGAGGCAGTGTAAAGTCGTGGCATTTATAGGACGAAGAAGCTTTTGTCCGTGTCGCAAATAACAAGATGAAAATCCAGACATGAGCAGGGAGGGCCTCGAGCTGCTGCACTGCAGTCTGAAGTTGATGAAGTTGAAGTTGAGCTCCCACTGAAGCATCTCTTGCTCCCATTAAGTGATAATGGAATGTGTTGATGGTAACACTTGACCTTATGATGGCCTTATTCAATCATATTAACCAGGTTAGTGACCTAGAAAAATAGGATTTGGAGTAGAACGAGACAAATCTCCTTGATAAATAATACACTTAAAAGAGCACAAGAGCATACAGCAAGGAGACATCAACTGGTCCTCGTGCTGCCTCCCAGTTTGGGGCACTTGTGGCTGGCCGTGGATTTTTGTGATGTGTCCTTCCTCATCTCTCGCTGTCTTTCTCCCCATTTCCTGTCGTCTCAAATGAAAGCATAAAATGTCTGACCTAGAGGTCAGGGGACAGGGGGACAGTTATTTTGGTGACCGTTGAAACGTTGCATAGAAATGATGAAGCGTCAAGTTGAAGTTGGTGGAGATGACGTTTAAATCATATCAGAATAACTCCTGCATCGTCTCCAGAGCAAAGAAATGACTTCTTATCTCTATTCTCGATTAAGAAAGTCATCTTGGGATTTGGCGATAATAGAAAATATGCAGACAGAAAGTGAGATAGAGTGTAAATGTTCTGCCTTCGTCGTGCATGGGGAGTTTTCCGTCGTGTACCAATCAACACAGGTTTCATTCCCCTGTAAATGTAATTTGGGAGAGGCAACAAGCCGTGAAAGAGACTGTAATCACCTCTGCTTTCCTCACCTCTCTACAGACAACTGGGTCTCTTCACCAGTCTCTCCCACCTTTTTTTTACCTGATTAAGCTGGCAGGTTCATGCATACAGAAGACAGGCGGCAGAGAGGTGACTCCAGAAATTCTGCTGGTTTTTTTTGAGTATTTTTCATTATTTGGGTGCTTTATTTTATCCCGAGAACCACAAATCATGTGACATGTCTCCTCTAAACCTGCAAGAAGAAGCTGCATCTCTGTGTTAAACCTCAATTTTCTCTGTTTTAGTATCAAGACCTGGACTGGAACTGAACTGGACCTGAGCTTTGTAATGAAGCAGAGCTGACCGATGTCGCCTCCACTCCTCTATTACAGTGTTTGCTCACGGTGAGTCCATTTATTTATTTTTTATTTAAAGTACAGTACATATTAATAAAAACTGTGAAAAGAGATTCAAACTAAAGTTCATTTTCAAGGTGCAAATCAATCAGTCAATCAATCAATCAATCAATCAATCAATCAATCAATCAATCAATCAATCAATCAATCAGTCAGTCAGTCCCCCCTGCACACGCACATTCACATTCACACATACACACAAGTACACAAGCACATGGATGAAAAACGCGAGACTTTGTTATTAATTAAATCACTAAAATAAAAGTACTCATTAAAACCAGGAACTGAGGAAACGCTGCCATAAATGAGGAAACACCTGAGGCAGGCTAAAACCTAAAAATAAGAATATTAAAGAATAATAATAAATGAGTAATTAAATAAATAAAATACTCTAAATAGTATGTAAATGACACAATAACAGCAAAAAGTTTAAAAATAGCTACAAATATTACAATGATATACCATCTGGGAAAATAGTAATCACAGACTAAAATGTATAAAAAATAGTCAAAAAAATAAAAGAATAAAGTTCAATTAAAAGCCAGGCTGAAAAGGAAGGCCTTGCCTTTGCTTTTAAAGGCAAAAAGAAATCAGTTAAATCAGTTAAGTTAAATCAGATGGGACGTCAGTACAGTAACCTCTGTTTTTATTTGTCACAGACATACATGTCTTATATTGTAGAAATATTTATTTAAATAAACACTTCCTTCAGTTTCTACAGAGTCACTTTCAGCAAACCCCTCCCAGCTTCCTGGTCGATGCTGCCTCCTGGTGGACAAAAAACGTCACCGCCTGTGACGGTCCACGGTGCAGAATACACCAACCTAAACCAGAGAGACTCTACACTAAACTGCATGCAGCATGTAAATAATTCATTCGTTCATTCGTTCATTCATTCATTTTCTGTACCCACTTGTCCTTGTAAGGGTTGCGGGGGGGCTGGAGCTAATCCCAGCTGTCAGCATGCAAATAAGTCGGTTTTATTTTTCCCCTTTAAATACATTTTACTGCTCAGCAAATTATTCTAATTAAACGTTCCTTAGATCTAACCACGATAGTACCTCCTCATGATAAATGTTTGTTTGTTATGTTGACCACTAGAAATGCATCAACAGTCTTTGTACACACAACATTAACACTAAATTAAGATTGTAACTTTTCGGCTAAATGTCCCAAACACTCGTTTATTTAGCATTTAATTGTGTGGCAAAGTGCAGAGACTTAAGGACGAGACACTAACTTTTGTTTTGATCTCACTTCCTCTTGACTTCAGCTCTTTTGCTTACTTTCCTTTGTGGTGGCCGATAAATCGAATACACTCGATGTATCGTGGCTTGCGAACATCAAGTATAAATTGTCTTGTTGTTTTTTTAGCCACTGGCGTCAGCGTTTTGTTTTTCTCTCTCTCTGCTGAAACTCACAAAGCAGAGCTTTTTCAGAGCTCCAGATGGTGACTGTAGCATTTTGCGACTACGGAGCATCACAATGATTTGCAAATACTATTAATTTATGAACCTTAAAAAAACAGTAGTTTATGTAACTTTATGGCAGTACCTACTTAATTCATTTAATTATAATTATTTTTTGTAGTTTACAGTTTAGAGGAGATTTAAAAATAACGAGTAATACATCGTGCATTGTGGTATAGCCCAAAAATACCATGAAATTATTTTAAAGTCATATTGCCCAGCCTTACTTCACCTTACTTACATTTCTCCTCTCGTGCACTGAGCTGGACAGCCAATTAGAGCAATTTCATTCACCAACAGGCTCCATAGTCCTAAATGCTTATTGAATATGTTGCGTCATCTTAAACAAAAAGCCAAATCAGGTTTAAAAAAAATGCCAATGGGGGCAAAGGATGGCCAACAGTGCAGGCAATACTGCAAACACCAGGGCAACAATCGCCGTGGTGTGTCAGGGCCTGTAGGGGAAATCTATGCTGAAACGCACACTTATGTACACATGGTTGAAAATTGTTAAAACACTTTTTAAAATAGTTTTGCTTTTACTATCACTTTGCAATTCTGTCCACCGGGTACGATCTCCCAGGAAAGTGAAGGCTCGATTTACAGCACAAAGAAAGGGCATTAACCATTGTGCAACCAGAACAGAAGGAGGACAGTGCTTTTGTTTTCCCTGGTAGCTTTCGGTAGCTCTCCTGAGTTAACAAAGAGTATCAGGCCAAATTTTTTTGCCATCTACATTCGCAGCAGTGAAAGTGGTGGACAGTGGAACGATCTAAACAACTGTGGAAAACAAAAAGCAGTGTGTTTCTTGTGTTGTTGGTAGTTTCTTCTTCTTTCTTTGCGATAATGTAACAATAATACCGCTTGGGGGGTAAAAGTTTTCTGTCCACTCTAAGATATAACACCATTGTTGCTGTGTAGCATCCTCAGAGAAAGTTGTAGATGAGGAGGAGGAGAATGAAGGTAAAGGAAGAAGATAAGAGCAGGTGATAAAGGCAGTCCCAAAACTTCTAATCACTAAACTCTTATCTCCTCCACAAGTTTAGAGAGTCAGACGGCTTATTGACTAAAGCAGAGTCCAGACGACATCTAAGGATCCACATTCACCTTGAATCTCATCAATGTGTTGAATTTTCTCTCGCCAGACGGTCGTCTATCATCTGAGTACAGCTGCAAGGACAAAGAACCAAAAACAGGATAAAAAGTACACTTTAGGCGTAAAGCTCTTGCAGCTCCTCTGTAGAACAAAGTAGAAGTAAAATCATAGTTGTAGAATCTAATAATAATAATGTTTTATTGAATATTGGACTGTTGTTTTAGACTACATTACCCAATTGTTCCAGTAAAGTCATGTTATCAAAGTCAAGAGCAAATTGTCTGGAGTGAGTAGTATTAAAAACAGTTAATCAGTTATATGCAGTCAAGCTGCAAAGACACAACATATCTGACTTTGCCTCGGGATGCAGGTGGTGATTTTCATGAAATCCTGCTCACCTTGAAACTCGAGAGTGAAGAAAAAATGGTTTTTCATTAGGTCGGTTCTCACCATCACTGAGGTTATCAGAGCACAAGATCTCCCAGACCAAGGTGTTGTCATCAACATATTTTGACTATACAAAAGTTAAAAAACTTCAAAAAGTTCAGGATATCACAAAAAAAGCTGTGTGTGAAGCTTTTTATATCGGGGTCTTGGACTTGACATGACAAAGCCCAATTTGGACTGTTTGTTCAAAGCTAAAACTTTATAAAGTGCCAGACTCAACTTCCCTTTAGTAACTCAACTTAGCTTAACTTAAAATTTCCCAGTCGTGTTAAATATATGACATTATGTTAAAATGAACCAGGAGAAAAGGAAAGCAGAGGAGGAAAGGTATAAAAATTCAGTTTATTTGGATCGTCCAAATACAGACAGTTTATAGATTATTTGTAAGAGTTTATTAGTGGAGATTCAACTTTTTTGCTTTATTCTGTTGATTTATTTGGAAGATTCTCAGATTCACAGTGTGTGTTAATTCATGAACATATGTACATATTCTCAGACTAATTTAGTTGGACTTGAGCTATCCATTAAACCTAAGCAGCATGATATTTAGTCTTGGTTGGTTTTATTTGGGATTTCAGAGACAAAGACTGAACTAATGACTGAACCTGTAAGGATCCTCGTTCACCCTGAAACTAGCACTGACTTTTATCTGGAGCCAGGGTTTCTTTTGTCCTTTTGTAATTTTGTCATCAAGGTGAAGTCCTAATGAGAGGCAAAGTGTGAAAACGAGCACAATGGGATTTAAATAAAGTCTTTAAATGTATTGTTACTCTGAGAGGCAGCAAAAACTATATTTAGTCATTAACACAGGTACATACCAAAACTATTTACAGTTTGAAATGTAAAGTAATGTTAAAAAAATAAGGGTTTTACCCAGTTTTCTCCAATGTGAGTACATCTTTAATCCCCAATGATATGAAATAAATAGAGGAGCACTCAGAGACTACAGACCTCTACCAAGGCCAAATGCTTTTACTTGCAAAGTTAACAAAAGTGCAGAATAATTTGTGTATTGGTCCTGTTTATCAGATCCACTTCAGAATTTAATGGGTTCTTCCTTGGCCAATGTTACATCCTCCCACTGAATTTTCTAGTAAATTTGTTCGAATTTTTTTGCGTAATCCTGCTGACAAACAGCCAAACTGAACTGAAAACATAACGCCCTTGGCTGAGGTAATAATAAAGATTACAGCAGAGTTACTGTTTTGATTTAACGCTCGCATTAAAAGTTCAGCCTCAACTTTTAACATTTACTTAATTCAACACATACATTTACATACAAATTAACCTCCAGTTTTTTCCCCCTTAAATCACGTCAATGCACTGAGATAAGCAGCTGCAGCACAAATGAGAGTAAATGCACACTTGAGTCAGTGTTTGCAGAGTACAGTGTTCTTTAAAAAGGGCTATTTGATAAGGCACTACTGGAAGAAAAAGGCACTGATGCAATCTGTTTAAAAGCATTATATCAGATCCACAGAATGGGTACATACACATAGTGTATCCCTTTATTATGCATGCCAAATAAAGTCATATTTCTTAATATAAAGCAATATATAACATATTCAAAGGCTGGCTCTCCCCATTAACTCAACTCGTAAATGTTCTGCAGGCGTCTGTAAATAGGTAGACTCGTTCCAAACTGATAAACAAAACAAACCAACAGATCATGGAAATTTCCAAGAATAATTTCTTAAAATCCTTGACTGAACACCTCCACACTACAGATCTACATTGCAGTAAAAATGTATGATGAATTTCAGGGATTGATGGCCTATACAGTGTTTTAAAAATCACTTCTTTCATATATTTTCCCTGCAGCAAAACAAAGTCATAATTCCTTTTTATCTGCTCTCTGTATCATGGATCTATATAAAAGCAGCTATAAAAACACACCTCTGCCAAATTTATATTGACAAGAATATTGGAGAAAAGAAGCTGTGAAAAAATCTATCACATCTAATTTACTGCAAATCCAAAACCAGCTCTGTTGTGTCCCAAGGCCAACTCCTGCACAACAACCAACCTTCAACATTTCATGTTTCTAATATAATAAAAGATACATTTCCATAATTAAAAAAACAAAAAACAGTCTGTTGCTTTCGTCCTTCAAACCTTCATTAGTTTGTTCAGCTAATTATTGAGGCGTAAGAAGCAGGTCACTGCAGTTTTCTTCTTATTCAGACTGTAAGATCAGGATGAAACAAAAGCATCACAGCTGAAATTATTCCTTTAAATTCGGTGGTAAAAGTAAATAAGCACTCAGTTTGGAGTTTTCTAGTGTATTTCAGCTTCCCTGTCATTATTTAGCAACAACTCTGCAGCTGTTCCTAAACATTTATTATGGACTGATTAAAGCTGGCAGGATATTTTTGATTGAGATAGCTATGTCCACTCAAGTCTTAATCCTGAGTACATTTTACTGAAAACATGAACATAATCAACAGATATTTGATTGGCAACTATTCTGATCATTGAATTATCAAGTCCTTGCATATATTTTTTAAATTTGATAATAGCGTGCCCCAGGGATGAGGTTTTTCTGTGGGTCAGTACTGAAGTTGGCTTCGCCCTGGTTCCCTCATCAAATGTGGGATTTTTGATTATTGCACAAAATAAGCTCTGTGGCAAACAAATGTTTATGATACTAATAGGCTTAGTTCAGCATAATCTTCACAAATGAACACCACTCTTAAGCTTTTCTGAAGCATAAATTCAATCGCCACAAGTAAAAAGCTAATGTTAGGCTATAAACTACACTACGGTCGCACAATTTATCGTTGATCGCACAACAAAGCTGTCAAGCCGTGTTTGGTGCATCTCTGTGTGATGACATTTAGTCTCATTTAACCACTTGTTAGCAAATGTAGGCAGAAAGTCTTTTTTTTACTGACAAAATTCAGGTTGTAGTAGAAAACATTAAAAGGCTCTTCAGCTTGTATTAACCTCAGACCTTATTTCTAACCAAAAACCCAGTCAAAAAACTCACTGACTGAGATGACTGCATGGGAGGTGCTGACAGGCTAAATAATTTATAGGACTAATTCCTGGAGTAATCTATTTGACGCTGTCCTTTGTCATACAGGATAATAAATGGATAGCTTTGGATTTCGGACTGTTCAGATAAAACACACAGTTTGAGGAAGTCACTTTGAACTCCGAGAAATCACACAGGGCATGCTTCATTATTTTCTGGCATTTTATTGACAAAGTAAGTGGCAGGTTAATCAGTAATGTAAGAGCAGTTAGTTGCCGCCCTGGTGAAATTCACAATGACGTATTTTGGTGAGAAGGGTGTGGTGTAGTTTTCCTGAACTCTTCTCAGCTAGATTGTAAAGGCTGTTATTCAAGAGGGTGGGGCTGGATGGTTTAAAAACAAAAAGTAGAGGAAGTGCAAGCCCCAACAATGATGTTACACAGAGCAACATTCCTGCACAGCGGTTTGCGATTGTCAGAAGTGTTCTGTAAATACACAGAGCTGCATTCAGTCGATGACAGTTAAACTCATTCATATTTGTACAGCCGCAGTAAAGGCCTGGTGCTCTAAGGCTGACAGTGGGACTATTGATGCTCTGTCGCTAACAGATTATAGTTAATTCTAAACACAGATTCAGTAAAACACACAGCTGCTGGATTTCCTTGACTCAGAAAAAAACATACACCATAGCTGTTCAATCACAAATAACCTGGATACACAAAAACAATCATTTTGAGTGCTATTTAGGCAAATATCCTTGTTCATATTTTATTTCATAAAAATACTATGATATATTAAAGCACACATACATGTTCAGTATATGTAAGACACATCTTTGAACAGTGACAAACAAAAACTCTGCACTGATATAGTTTTGCATAGTTTTAATATATGCATATATATTTTAACATGACATGTAAAATAAGGGGATAACTGGAATTTAAAATGCTTCAACCAGCAAATAGATTTCCAAAGAAAGTAAAAGTGAGTAATAAGCAAAGTAATACAGATTTGAACCAAAATAAACTGTTTCTTCTACATTTACTTAAGATGCAACATAAAAGCAGATGAAAACTTCTGCAACCCCAAAATCCCAAGTCAGCAGCTTTTTTTGCAGTTACATTTTTAGCTTAAAAAGAAAAAAAAGGATGAAAAAGAAAAAAACTAATGTAAACTACAAAAGGCTCTTATTTATATTTCATATAGTGCTGTCACATGTCACTACTTTATTAGAGAAAATACCTAATGTGAACTTTTTAACTGTTTCCGTAAGTGCTTTAAACTGTAAATAATGTTACTAGGTAGTTGTTACAGAAACAACTAAAGCTACAAACACAATTACAACAAAAAGTATCCACTGAGCTTATACCCAACACTTATTATTCTCCCTCCATGTTGGTGTGTGAAAAGCAAAGCATATTAAGGCAGATTAATTTTATTAACATCTGTCAACAAGGCACACCTGATGTGACACACCGGTTAAAAAAACACACAAAAAAAACAGGAAGGCATATTCGTCTACTGGCAATGGAAATATGAGTCTATTGCAAATTTTTAGCAGATTTTCCCCTATTAAAGAAAATAATAAATCTGGGTTATAAAGGTTAGAAATAGTCCTGTGATGTAGTACTGGTTATTAACTGAAAAAAAAAGAAAAATGTTGCTCAAAGTGAAGTACAGGTGTTGCCACTGTGGATTTTCACTTTTTTCCTACATGCACTGTATACACTGGCACCATTTCTGTGGAAGAGCTAAAATAGTTTTAGCATTTAACATGTGAAACATTAATAAATATGTACTTGTCTGTGGCAGTCACGTAGCATCTGTCAACATCTGTTAACATTAGACATGAACGTAAAGCAGTTTGAACTGAAAGACATAAATCCAGTTTTTAAACATACCGCCTTTGTTTTCTGAATTTCAGTTCACATGTTAACGATTTATTTCTTATATGATTTTATTCATTTAATTGAAATAAGTTCTCATGTGAGGCCGTAGTGAGCACTGTAATAAATCTGGACTGCCCTCGATTCAGATGACCCGATTCAATCCCCTGTGACGGTATTTACCCTGCACAAGTCCTTGAGCAGAGCCATTCCCTTTAGCTCCAGTACACCTGGTGTTTTGGGGTTTTTTTGGCCTTAGCTGCCTACCTGACATTCAGCACTGCTCCTCCAAAACCTCCTCCTCCCTCCAGCAAAGGCAAAAGCTATTCAAGTCAAGAATATCCTGTCTTTTCAGCTGCTATTTTTGGGACGTTGTTTAAAGGTGCCCTGTGGAGTTTGTTTACAGTTACTTGACAAAGTGGATTGTGTGTGTCCTTTAGGTCTAACAAATTAGTGCTTTGGCAGGGTCCCTAAAAAAATCAGGCCCAACCCTCCATGATTGTACAAGGTTTATGTCTAAGCCCTACCCGAGCCTGACCCATGGGAACAATTTGGGGTCCGAGCCTGATTAAAAGCCGGAGTCTTTTTTCCAGCCGCTCTTTTCAGTGCCTCCGCCGGTGTCCGCTCCGCTGGCGTTCTCTGCCGGTGTCTCTGAATGTCCGCTACGCCCTCATTCTCCGCCGCCGTCTCCCCCCTCCCCCCTCCCTCCTTCTGCTCCGTGTGTGTGTGACGGGGACATGATGAGAGGACACGCTGGGCGCGGTTTGAGTTCAGGTGTAGTGAGTTTCCAGCTCTGTTGTGCTGAAAGAATAAACTGATATCTGATGTTTGATTCCTTCCACAACAAAGTTGTTAAGTTTTCTTACATACCTTTAAATCAAGAAGGCCTCACGACCCTCTGTGAAACTTTAAACAACTTTTGATAAACAGTATTTAGTGTGAGACCCAATCAAAAGTTCCACAGCACTGCCATAAGTAAAGAAAATCTCCACAGGGTACCCTTAACTTAAAACACAGCATCGTGTAGTCAACCCTGAGCATTCCTGTATTACCGAAAAGAAATGACTGGACCTCCATAATTTAAATAATAACAATTTCTAATAATTTATTAAACAAAAAACTGGCTTGCTTTCTTGAGCCAATTTCTTACACACAAAGAAATGAGCTGTTTCCAGGATTGACGACGCAATTCAACATTATATTGAACAAAACAAACTCAAGGAGGCTGTTTTGGTGTAAATCTCACATGGCACTCACTGCAGATCACAGTTCCTTAAAATCGAACTTTGATCCCATTCATCACACAGCTGACAGTTGTGTAATTACCGAGTTACAGTAACAGTCAGTAAAGCTGTCACCCTCAGCAAACATAGATTGTAGACAAACATAAAGCACTATATCAAAGTGACATTCAGTACAGAGCTTCCAGCATAGAAAAAACACCAGAGCTGAGGACATCTGTCCCGAAACAAGGTCGATCATTTCAAACAACATAACCTTTTGTTTTTATAAAATATCTGCAAAGAAGTTAGAGGTTGTAAAATCAAAAGGTGCTCTATGCATATGTCAGAAGACCTGATAAGAACAAATGTAGAATTTAAATATTTGCACAATATACAGATATCGCTAAAGGCACAGAAACGTGAATCTTGCAAAATACAAAGTAAATGGAAACTGTACTGGTGTTTGTCTGCGCGAGTCAAGCACTCTCTCCCATTCATCTAACAGTCAGTGTGCATTGACTGCATTATGGCTTTGTAAACATGATCAAGTATTTCCCCCAAAAAAACCCTTCTCCTTTGATTATCACTGGTGTTAGAGAAAACTGCATTATGTAACTTTAATCAGTTACATTACAATCATGTTCAGAAAAAAAAAAATATTAAAGGCAGAAAGTAAGATTCTGATCTGTAGAAAAACTGCATGTTTCATTTTAGAGGATCAGACCTTTAGAGTGATGACTTGTGAGATCATAAACTTCATAAACATAAGTTTCAGAGTTCCTCTAGAAACAGATTTCTCCACTACAGACCTTTTTACTTTTTTGCACATATCCCAACCTACAACAGACATTATCTGCCCTCACAGAGTAACAGGTGGAAGTTGCACATTTTTCCAGGATTGCAATTTATGGGCAAGGACTCTGTGAGTAAATTATATATAATTTTAGTTACCTATGGTCCTTTGCTGAGATATATAATAAAAGTTATCAGCAACTCTGGATGCCACTCAGTTGCAGGGGCACTTAAGGTAGCATTAAAAACTGATCATTAAAAATGCACTATTATACAAAACATGTTACCTTAACATTAGCTGTAACTTTAAGGGTCACAGTTTTAAAATGAGTTAGGATGTGACTCTAAAGCCACTTTCTCTATAGAAAAAAAAAAACAAGAACAAAACACCAACATCTGGCTTTTGTCTTAAATAAGAACGGTTACAATCAACACCGGACCAATGACTGCATTAGTCACAGCTATTCCCCGTCTCCAGTTCTGATCGACTTTGATTGGCAGTGATAAAAACATTACGCAGTTATTGTTGTTTTTGCTCCTTTTCTGGCCTGATGCAATGACGCACCACCATAACCTCCTTCCATTTCTGTACAAGCAGCGCTTAAAAATTGTTCCAAATTAGTCAGTCAAGTTTGAAAAGCAACTGAATAGTAACAATAACAGATAAAAAGAAGGTAACCGCTGTAACATTTTCTCTGGCCTCCATGCTGCGCTAATCCCATAAAATCATATTGTCTATTACCTACTTTTAGCGTGTTCTCTGGTGTTTAAACTAAAACAAATACGGCCACAATCCACAATAAATTATCTTAAATCAATCTTTGAAAATTCATAGACATGGAATAAAATTTCCCCTTTACCTTAAGTAATTGATGTTGGTACATGTTTTTTTTCCTTCAATATTGGCCACTGTAAAAAAATGTCAAATTTAAATTCAAGTGGCATTAAAAGAGTCTTAAAAAGTCTTAAATCTCACTGGCTTGAAGTAGTCAGAGCCCTGAATAACTGTCGGTGCAGTGTTGGTGGGTGACTGTTTATGAAGCTGTTTGGGTGTACGTGTGCAAAAAAGAGAAAATGTAACTTTAATTGAAGTACAGATGTTGCCATTGTGCAGTTTCACTTTTTACTATAAGGACTATGTAATTTGGCTCCATTTAAAAGTTATTTAAAAGTTATGGAGGATAGATGTGGGATTCTTGCATTCCAGAAATCACTGCAGCATCACAAGGCACCGAGGCTGTAATGGACCTTTGTCTTTTACTGTGTGAACTGTAAAACTGCATTTATGTAAACAGATATTTGGATGGACCTTCCTTAACATTTGGTGTCATAATCTCCGTTCGGAGCTGAGAGGCTTTGGACATAATGGATGGCATCTGCGATGGTGAAGAATATAAGTTTGTTCTCTCCTTCATCACTTCCTTTTTTGTCGGGGAAGTATCCGCCTCTCTCCAGTGCGTCCAGTACTGAGGTATTACAGTGAGCCAGGACCACTTTGATCCCAACTTCTCCATAATCTTTGCGGACCTCTTTCAGAGCATTCACTCCAGCTGTATCCAGGAACAGGACGGCGCTGCAGTCGATCGCCAAGCTGCGTACGCTACGGGAAGATTTCTTGTCGAGCATCAAGGTTGTGGTCGCACCGGCTTCAGCGTCACCCTCTTTCATTGCACCGTCCGACTTCATATTCTGGACTCCTGCAACCTCTCCTTGCTGTCTTTTCTTCTTCTTGAGCTTCATTAGCCGAGTTTTCTCCTTCAAAGGATCGAGTCCTACGCACCTGTAGAGAGATTTTTTGAACAAGCTCTGGTTGGCGTAATAGATTGGAGCTTCGTACCTAAAAACAGCCACTCCAGGGTGTGTCTGAAGGCCGCGGTAAGACGACAGGTCCTCGTAGTGCTCCCTGGTCGGAGCCCGACCAAGCTCCAGGACCTGGGCTTTCTGCGTTCGGCCCAGGACGCAGAGCGCTGACACCAAAACCCCCACAAGCAGACCGAGCTCTGTGTTGACCAGCGCAGAGGTTGCCATGGTGATCAGCCAGATGCACGCATCGACGCGGTTGACGCGCCACATGGCGGGAATGTCTCTGAACTTCCTTAAAGCTCCGCGAAGGTTAACCAGGATGATGACGGCTAATACACATCTGGGCAAGAGAGGGAAGAAAAAAAACAAGCAGGAAACGCCAAAGTTTAAGAGCGTCAATAAAGGTATTCATGGAAGAAAGCACTTATGCCACATTACCTCTACACGGTACTCAACTCACTCTTTTTGGTGTTCTTTTACCAAAGGTTGCGGTTAGTATCAGGTACTCTTTTTTTGGTACTGCCTCGGTCGAAGTCGTGGAGACAGTGGAGTTAAAACACTGCAGATCACTGATTAGTACGAGAGAATCATCACTAAAATTGTTACTTTTCTCAGGACACCCTGCAGAACCCCGCCACTGCTGAATAGCTAAGTTACCGTCTAATTCACTTGACTCAGATTTTTTTTAAAATGGCAGCCCTAACTGTAAACTACAAAGGTACAATTAATGTGGTACGGACGTTCTTCTGTTTGGATGCTGATAAAAGAATTCACACAGTGGGCTCGTTCAAGATAAACTGCGCCTCGCCCGGAGAGTAGATGAGATCAGGCAGCAGCAGCAGCAAGGGGCGGTAACAAAAAGCTGCAGTCAAGTCTGACAGATTCAAAGATCCTGTATTTTCAGCAACCTTCAAAGAATATATAGTACTATATATACTACTATAAACGTTAAATATTACAGTTAAAAGGTTCTACAAAATGTGATGTCTCTGGTTTAAACACAGAGCCAGTCCGCTCTTTGATCAGGCTGCAGCCACAATGCCCTCGGTCATGCAGGCAGTCAAGCAGTCGGTGGAGAGCAGCTGCAGCTCCAAAAAACCTCTAAAAGCTGCATCGGCCTCGATAACGGAGAATATCGCTGCCCACGTGTGCATGATGTCAAAGCAAGTTGGTCACAAACCTAACCGGCGTGCACTGTGAAAACTCGGCGGCCGTCGAGTCTGTGCTGGCCTGACTCATCTCAAACAAGCCTAGTGTCCCGTTGCAGATGATTAAAATAGAAATAAAATGAAAAATAAAAATGAAATAGAATACAGGAAAAAAAACTGGTACTAAATATGATTTGAGTTGACCTACCGTGCAGTAGAATTTAGTCACTGCTCTGACGAGTGAAAGCTAAAAGGTGTTTAAAAAAACCCAGTTTGAGTCCTCACTTCACATTTACAAAAAGAAAGCTTAAAATTGGAAACAGCATTTGACTTCAGTTAGCCTAAATGTTTTTAAACTGCCAGTGTAAGTTTTGCCAATTGTTTTTCATCTTACATTTTTTAAAAGCAAAACCACTGAGGGGAGATGGTGACGCTACTGGGAGCACCAGACAGAATCAGCTCGAGAGATTAAAAAAAAACCAAAAACTACATCAATAAAGAGAGAAGAGGATAATAAAAGAAAAAGGGAACAAAGATATAACAAGATGTGGCCTCATTGATGAAGCTACTGTATAAGATCACAGTGTGTTTCTGCTACACAGTGTGTGTGTGTGTGTGTGTGTGTGTGTGTGTGTGTGTGTGTGTGTATGTGCGTGCACGTAGATAACACACCAGAGGAAGATCGATACCACTCATCAGCTGCACTCACACTGTTTACTCTCTAGTTGGTAATGAACTCATTCTTTTGAGTCATATTTCTGCTCCTTGTTCTTCTTTATTCCATGTTTTTTTTGTTTTAGTGTTAAATGAAAGCATTTTAAAAACTATTTCTCTGCACTACAAGGCCGTTACCTGAAGATATTTGAACTAGTGCCGCTTCTGCAGAGCGAGCAAAGTCAGCATTAACAGTGAACTGTGTATTTGTCGACCCTTGAAGTCTCTTTTCATGGCAAACAAGATAAGAACCACCAGCAAATGTTTAAGTAAACCCGAAAGAAAACCCTTCAGTCCTGCAACAACTGAAACATTTGAAGTTTTTTCTTTAAAAAAAACTGTATCGACCAGGGCACAAAAATCAAACATCATGTGGCTGCTCAGCACCAAAATGTGCATGGCTCTCAGCTGCACGTGGCTGATGCTCCATAATGATTAGTCTGCTGAACGTGCAGTTTTCAGATTAGAGATAAATGCCGTCTCAGGTTTGGAATCTGACTTTGGCCTCTGAGAGCAGAATAGCTGCTTACAGGTGAAAATCATGGAATGAGTCAAACAGGCACAACTGCCCTGGCCAGCTTTTTGCAGAAGTAGAAACTATTTTTAGGAAAAAGTTACAGCTTGGAGTCACTGAGGATTTTCTCAGTTACTTTCGACTTGACATCTGTACTTTTTAAAGCCAGATTATTTTTCTTATTTTATCACCCCCATCCATATGGTTTGGACCCGGGCTTCTTAAACTTAATATTTAGAGCTCCGAATCTGATTTCTGTTCAAGGTCAAACGTCTGGAACGATTGGTGCTAAGCAAATGACTTTTATTAAACTTGCTTATAACTGAATTCTCTCGAACAGCCTCAACTATCTATCTGTCGTCAGCGCTGTATTCTGAGGACATTGCTGTGTGAATGTCTGTGCTTTGTGTCGTAGCGGCGTTTAACATTTCCACTCTTCACAGCTCCAGCTGTCTCTGTGTAAATTAAACACATGGGCTTCGTGCTGGATTGGGGCAAAATGAAAGCGTATTTCTCTGTCCACTTTTCGTTTCATTTGGACGCTGAAGTTTCACTTTCTCGTGCTCAGCAGGACAGAATGTGAAAGCCCATTGCCGTTAGCTAACTTGCTAATTTTGAACAGGCGCCTGTTAGCCGATTCCTAAACTCTGACACGTGATGACTTAAAGTCAACATCACCATGACAACGATGTAAAACATAATAATAATGATAAAGTAAAGAGAAAGGACTCCATTTGGGCCCTAAATAAGTAAAAGGGTCTCTTAAGTGTGCAATGTAAAACTAAAAGCTTCTAGAGTTAATTAGGATGTTCAATCTTAGACCACAGTTGGGACACACCCTGGGACATGATCAGCCCCGGCGGGCCCGAAACACTCAGTGATCTCAAGGTCCACTACTGATGATGTGTCCAACATTTAATCATAGAGTGAGATTAAATCATAGAACAAGTAGCAAATACATTTATTTCTGCTGTATATTTCTCTCCTCTGAGAGAGATGGGGATGTGATGGGAGGAGGAGGCAGAGCGACAGCCTGATCCGGCGCGGAGGATATAGTCTGATCCGACCTCCCTGGTTCTGCTTCCTCTCTCTGTCTCTCTCTCCTTCCTCTAACTTATGTTGACCTTCCCACAGAGTCTTCATAGCGTGTTTCAGGTGTGCAATTAGAGGATAATAACAGCTAGTCCTTATTATTATCCTCTCTCGCCTGCTCTGAAGTGGTGAATTTACAGCTTACAGCACCTTAATACCACTCAGTCTCTGGCTTTAGTCTGGTAACGTCGCTGAAGAAACACATCGCTGATCTGTCGTTAGCACCGTTATGCTGCTGTCTCAATGAACGTCCCGCTGAGCCCATTCGAACTTTAAAAACTTTATGTGGAAGACAAAAAAATCAGCATCATAATATTCAGAATTGTCAAATCTCAGTTGACTGATATATTTTTGAGTCTGGTAACAACATATTTGTGTAGCAGAGGTCAGAGCTAATGCCAGGATTGGCTGAAGGAGTTTGTTGGTCAAGGCGAGTACCTCAGTTCAGACTGATACAGAGAACGAAGCAGGGTTGAGCTCACGTCATCAGGATCTTGGTCTTACTGGGCTTACTGATAAGATTATGCAGGTTGTCATTTAATGACAATTAACTAATGATATGTTGTACTTACTTTTGAAGGGAATAGAAAAGTGGCGCGATAACCAGCAGCACCAGCAGCAGGACCAGAGCGCTGACCAGCCCTGATACCTGAGTCTGGCACCCTGTTGACTCCTTGACGAGGGTCTTGGTCAGCGCAGCGCTGGTGGTGAAGCAGCGGAAGAACGACGGCAGGATGTTGCAGAAGCCGATGGCGTACATCTCCTGGTTGGCGTCCACCGTGTAGCCGTGCTTCTTGGCAAACATCTCTGACAGTGAGACGGTGATGGCGAATCCCACGATGGCGATGGAGAAGGCGTCCACAGCTACGTTGGGGATCAGACTCCACATCGGCAGCTGGGGAGGGAGGAAGCCTGTGGGGATGTCACCAGCCACGCCCGACCCGTAGTCTTCGTTGAAGCGGCCAAAGTGAGAAGCCAGCGTCGCGATTACCACCACGAAGAGCTCAAAGGGGATTGGAGCCTGGGTAAGAAAAAAAAAACACGACACATAACTCTAGGATGGATTCAAAATTAAGACCACTGGTGGGTGACGAAAATGTAAAGTTTAGTCTGAGGGTGGCGAGGAGAGACCAACATACTAGATATGTTCAAGAGTTTAATGGGCTTTTTAGGAGATTTTAGGCTCAGATTTCGCTTAACTTTCGAAACTTCTGTTTTATCTGCAGTTTCTATTCGTCAACTGTCATTTGTCAGCCATCTTTTCAACACTCTGCTCTGCTTAAGCTCAGCTGTGCCTTAACTACTATACCAACGCAGTTATAATAATAACAATAATAATAACCTTTATTTCTGTAGCGCTTCTCTAAACCAGTTACAAAGTGTTTCATAATACAATACCATACAAGAAATATCATTCTTCATCATTCACAGAAAATGCAATTAAATTCAAATATATACACATCCATATATGTAGACTATATCCACACATACAAATACACACACAAATATACATACTTCCATATATACACACACTACATACCAATATATACACACACACACATACAAAGTAATACAAATGGCAGTGTGTACAAGTGTGTTTTTAAACTGAGGAACTGACTCGGCTGATTTGATGTTGATGGAAAGTTTGTTCCACAGATTTGGGGCTAATTTTAAGCTCATATCAGCATTAACAATGTATAGCTGAGGCTAATGTGTTTAAATGGATCCCATCACAGTCTTACATTTCATTCCCACATCAAATATTTATCTAAAGCCAGGCTTCGCTAAAGCTCAGCTCAGCTCAGATTACAGGACGGGCTGATTTATCCGTGATTCACCTCACAACAATCAAAGTAAAAATCTGGTTATTTTAGAGGTTGACAGGTCAAGTCTTAACCTCCTCAACTGCTTGCAGGCTCCTCAGGGCTGCCCTGGTAATTTTAAACGTTTGATATTTAGTGTTTTAAATTTGGATAATTATGGTTATGTCACTAATAAGCAGCTGATGATGTTGGCAAGCAGCAGTAAACATTCCAGCCCTTAAGGCTAACGTTACCTCGCCTACTTCTGTTGACAGATATCAACACTGACAGTTAAAGGCTCACGTCTAGTTCTCATTCAAGAATAGACGACACATTTTCTCATCCAGACTTGTTCAGCCTTCTGCTTTTGTTTCTCTCGTTGTCACAACTCAACACGTATTAAAGCTATTAAACAAATGTGTGGAAATAACCTGAAAAATGATATTTTAACAAGTAATTTCATTATACACACAAAATTCTATGACTTTTTAAAAACTTTTTACAAATTCAACAACTTTTCCATGCCTGGAAAATGTCACTGTAACATTCCATGACTTTTGCCAGTTTTCCATGACCGTGGGAACCGTGGAGGACTAACGTCTGGAATGAACTCAGCAGTACTTTCTGTGTTTACCTTGAGTTTGGCTTTGAAGCGATCGTTGAGCTCTTTGGTGGGTATCAGTACCAGCAAACACACCAAACTGGTCACCAGGTCACAGATGTTGGTGTTTCCCACGTTGGTGAGCACACTGTACCAGGTCTTAAACAGAGTGAACCAGCCCTGAGGTCTGGGGATCTTCAGGCCCAGAAGGTACTTGAACTGGGACGTGAGGATGGTGAGGGAGGCTCCTGTAGCGAAGCCGCTGAGAAGGGAGTCTGAGAGGTAGACTGAGACGAAACCAACCTGGAAGATGCCCATCAGCACCTGAGAGACAGAGAGAATAAGAAGAAGTGAGGGGGACATCCAAGGACATATTTGGAAAAAGACACTTGCGATATTCTTGTCTTCATTGCTGCCAGCCAAAGAGAAGAATAGATGCTTTTGTTTACACAGCATGTAGGGATGTCCTGATCCGATCTGAGTCATTTGATACTATCTGCCGATACCGAGTCCCAACCCAATACTTGAAATGATCGCCCCAGCTCACTCACCTGGTAAACTCCGGCGGTAAACGTTACGGTAGCTCCCACTGTGATTGCATAGCAGCTTCGGTCACATTCCACGCTGCCGTTCCCCTGGCCGGCCAGCAGGACGGCGCTGCTGTTTCCGCTGCTGCCGCTTTCTGTGAGGTATCCTGCCAAAGCTAACTCCCTGTCCACAACCTGACCCACCAGCAGGCAGAGCACCCCAAAGATCCCCACTGAGATGTGCTTAGAGGAGCCTAAGAGGGCGTAGATGATGGACGAGAAGAAAGAAGTATAGAGACCGTAGATGGGGTCCTGACTGGCTAACAAGGAGTACGCAATGGACTGAGGGACCAGCAGGATTCCCACAATCAGTCCCGACATGACATCGCCCAGGATCCACTCCCTGAGCTGGTAGCGCGGCAGCCACGTCAGAATCGGGACGAAACCCAGTACTTTGGATTTAGCTTTCTTTGGGGTGCACGAGCAGTGTTTCTTTAGACGATGTGACACAACGGATTTCCAGCTTTTGGACTTTTCCTTCTCGATTCTTTCCAGGATGAGAGGCTGCAGCTGGTCGCTCTCCGCTCCGTCTTCTGCCGATGTGCAGCAGTCATCGCCATGAGTCATGATCGAGCCCTGATCTGTGGAGATTTAAAGAAAAAAAATTCAGTTTCACGCAGACACACGCCAAACTGAATTTAGACAACTAGTGGTGGCGAAAGCCCCCAGCTGCTTCATCGTGTCTCAGCCAAAACGTTGGAGATGAAAACACCAAACCAACCGCCGAGCAGCACGTGCGATCGGTGTCTGCTTGAGTGGAAATATCCCTTTAGCAGAAAGCATAGTCTGTAATCGTAATTCATAACGGGAAACCGGAAGACCGTCTTGTCGCAAGTCAGGCGGTTAGCTCATTAACAACATAACCCAGTGCTGAAGAAACAAAGCGTATTTACCGTGTGCACGAACAACAACGCAAACAATCAGGCAACAACTTTACCATATATAATAAATTTCAAGTTTCAATCTTGATTCAGTGATACTCAACTTAGGGCCTGCGGGTAAAATTTACCCGGTCTGGGGGTAAAATCTGGCCCCCAATAAGTTCCCAGTTGGCCCCCCACCATAATCATCATAATAAAAAAAATAAAGACATCGACACTGGGAATATTTTTTGTACTTTAGTATACATAAGGTGTCAGAGAACATAAAACAGCATCAAAACAGAGCTTGTTTATTTAAAAAAAGTGCCTGTGGAGGATCCCCCACACCCCCTAAAATCCTAAAAACATTCTAAAATTCTAGAAATGCCTTAAAATTTTGGAAATGTCACATTTATTGGCCTGCTGCAAATGGCCCCGGGCCTCTTGTCATTTTGCAAAAGTGGCCCTCAAAGCAAAGCAAGTTGAGCATCACTGCTTTAACCCTTTGTTTAAATTCCTCACTTCCATACCTCTACTCATGCACTGCGGTGGAGGGAGAGAAGATTAAATGTCAGGTTAGTGGGTGTGGACCTGACTGTATGTGTATGACATTTTACCAAACAGGAGATACATTTCCTCCTCTGATGTAGCATCAAGATAAGAGAAATGCCACTTCCCCTTACTCTTAGAAAAACAGCGTATTCTTTGAAAGTGACTAATGAAAAATAACTCTGACTGGTCATACTGATATCTATCAAATTAAGGAAACAGTAAGCAGAAGAAGCTAAGAAGAATCACAAAAACCTGCAGTAATAAAACATTTACTTTATTACTGCAACTGAAACTTCTGATTCAGTGAGTCAGGGAGTCAGTTTGTACGACAGACCTCTTTTACTGTTTAAGCCTTTAAAACTTATATATTAAACTATATTTATATATATATATATATATATATATATATATATATATATATATATATTTTATTGTTATTTTTATATTTATTTATTTATTATGTTTTTATTAAATTTTTTAAAATTATTATTGGGGTTCTTTTGGTGATGATTTTGTCCAAATCCACCCACTCACAAACATTTCAAAGCTAATTTTCAGGTCATTTTCATGTCAACTTTGGCGAGTTTCTTGTAATCTGCAGGACATGCACTGCCAAGTTGCTCTTTGTCTATTTTCTCATGTTTTGTGAAGAAATCGAACCACTTTGTTTAGGTTTCGGAGCTTTAAATACTTGTAAAAGGTGACAGAACTAAACACAACTGATGTTGATCCAGGTTTTAAAGGGTTAAACCACAGAAACTCAACTGAAAGCTGAAAGTAATTGAAATATTGGTCACACCTTTAACACCTGGATAGAGGTCAGTTTTGTAGTGCTGCATTCAAATGCATTTTATTAACAGAAAAACCTTTGAAACCTGTGAAAACTGGTTTGATATCTTTCAAAAATACATGAAAAAATATAATGAGCAACTTGGCGATAAATATCCCACAAACTGCCGCAAATTAAATAAAGGCGATTATTACTGTATTATTGATAACAAAAAATGAGGGAAAAAAATGAGATAAAGCTTAAAATTCTCTTAATTATATTTTTTAAATGAAGTTTCATGGGGAGGGAAAAAGAAAAAAATGTGTGTGTGTTTTTTTTTTTTTTTTTTTTTTTTTTTTTAAAAAAATGTATTTATTTTGTACTTTTTTCTTATTACTAATTTCTTGTATATTTTTGGTCTATTTCATGATAAGTTGAGGTTTAAAAGTTTTAAATAACACCCAATCACGTTTTTTTTACCTGGCTAATGTCCAAACCGTGTTTACTGTAATCCCTGCTGCTCATCCATGCCACTTACTGAGTCCACATGTAGTTTCGTTTCAAAGCCATCGCAGTGGTTTCACTACATTAAAGCACTCTAAAAACTGTAAAAATAATAGGATTGCTGTGTTTTATTTGCTAAAAGAAGCTGTGTGTAGTGGTGTTAATGAGATTAGAGGTCTTGAATAGAGGCTCTTTAAAAGCTGGCGGTTAGTATCTTTAGCGATAACGCTCTAACGGTCCGTTTGAGTAACAGCGAAACTATATCAAAACGTTACTAAAAGCTAACGTATACCACAGCGAGCTTTATATATTATTTACGATGTAAAAGTATCGCTACATTAACACTTGAGCTTGTTGTGAAGATGCCTGTCCAGCGCTGTGAGGGCAGCTAACAGTCCCGGACCCGCAGCGATGAATGAGCGTCTTTGTAAACAAGTTGTCAACGTGGACACGAAGTCGAAACTTTGTCCAACTGAAGTAAATAAGTGTCAAACTTTATTCCACCGCAGGATATATGAAAACACGGCGCTGTTATCGTGTAAAGTTACTGACCTGAGCTCGAGTCGGTCGCGGTTTACCGAGTTAATCTCAGGTTGTGTCCAGAGAGCGGAGTGTGTGATTCCGCCTCAAATTCATTTTACACTGTAGCTCCCTGCGTGATGACGTCACGCGGAGTGCGTGGCCCCACAGCACGTGATGCGCTGAGCCCAAGATAGTGTATGCGGTAAGATGCATCACTTTGTAGTTTCAAAAAAAAGATAAATGTAGGAAAATAGGAATAAATAGTTGAAAGCAGGCCCGGTTCTAGACTGCTTTTTATGTGGGGCAGTAAGAGATGTATGTTGATATTAGTGATTCTTTAAGTGTGTCTGCTGAACATTTTTATCCAAAGCTTTTTGATAAACAAGCTCAATTTTATGCCTTTTGGCATAAATGGCCCCCTCTAGGGTGTGGGATGCTTTCCCAACAATTTTCTAATTTACAATGAAAATAAAGTGATTCACTGTGGAAATTTTGTTTTTGTGCTGTTGGTATACATAAGGTCTCAGAGTGCATAAAACAGCATCAAAAAAGTGCCAGAGCATCCCCTGCACCCCTGACAGAGGTCCTAGCTAAAACCTAATGTCCTCAAATCCTAGAAACATCCTGAAATCCTAGAAACGTCCTAATATCCTAGAAATGTCCTAATATCCTAGAAATGTTCTGAAATCCTAGAAATGTTCTGAAATCCTAGAAATGTCCCAAAATCATTGAAATCACCGTAAATGCTAGAAATGTCCTTATATCTAAGAAATGTCCTGAAATCCTAGAAATGTAGTAAAATCCTGAAAATGTCTTAAAATCTCAGAAATGTCCTAAAATTCTGAAAATTTGCTAAAATCTGAGAAATATCCTAAAATCGGAGATTGTCCCAAAATCGTAGAAACATGTATGGGCAAGTTGAGTATGACAATAACTGCTCAAAGTGTGATTTTTTTTTTTTTTTGGACGCCTATGTTTGGAGTTAGTTGGGCAGATGGAGCATTTTGGGGGCATTGCCTCATGCCCATGAACCTGCCTCGGCTTATAGCAAAGGAAGCTACTTTGTGTGGTTATTGTAATTATAATCATTAAAATCAGGAACAACAGGGTTTTCTTACCCATCAGAAAAAGAAATACTGTTTTATAGTTGCTCTAAAGTAAAGCATATAGAATTATAATAAAGCAGAAATTAGGGTAAAACAAGATGTCTGTAAATCTAAAGATAAAATATTAAATATGTACATTATGCTACTGCGTTTACAACTTGTATTTAAAATAATAATGGTAGAGTGGTCGCCCCATGTCCAAAACATTGATTTTTAAATGTTATTGTTTTCATTGTGCAGTGTAGGATACACACACTCACACTGTTTTGCACACAAAATTTGTCATTATACCACTATGCTCTTAGATGAAAAATAAAACAAAAACAAAAAACTTTGTTTTATTTCAGTATACTACATGCTAAGTATATTATAATTATTATTTTTGATTATCACAGTCTGGGATATGTTAGTGATTAGCAGCAACATTGATTGTGACAGCACAGCCAGTGGAAATAGCATGTATTTACTCCATGTGCCAAATGAGGTAAATAATTTCATCATCAGGTGGAAAATAGTAAAAATGACAAATTCCAAGGAAAAAGCCCAAAATGAAACGTAGAAATAATACAAAGCGTGTTTTTTATGCTTTGATGTGTGTGGGATCAAAAATGTCAGTGTTGATGGGTCTCAATGGCGTATATTTTTGCACTTAACAGTCTGAATGTAACAGTTTTGTTTATGCAGCGTGTTTTAGACTTATTGTAGGAGCTGAGCTGTAAATTCAAAGATTAAACAAAAATACACTGTCTTGCTGAAATGTATGCTAGTTGCATGAAACCAGCCACAATTATCAAAATATGAAGAATGAAAATTGTTTAAAATGCACCAAACAGACCCTAAGGGTTAAAATGATCTTTAAAACATTAAATGTTAAGTGTCAGATACCTGTAGATACACTGGACACTGAAAAACCCGACAATGGTAAATCTGAATGTGTCAGCTGGAGCTGTCCCGCCACCCCTCTCTTCTCAGGTCTAATAAGCCAGTTACTCACGTAACTGCTGTTACAGTTTGATTATGGAGTATCCAGGATTAGTGAGCGCTCTTTATGCTTTGCACCTCTCTCAACGGGCCGTCACTGATTGACACCATCCAAGTGAAAGCAGCTGCACAAATCTGAAAGGGTTTATTTTGGCACCAGCAGAGATATGACTTCTGTTCTCGCTGTTTGTTATTCTCTCTCTCGGATTTCTCAGAGAGGGTGTGAGGGTGACTGATGTTTGCAGATCATCACCACATGATGCGTGATGCAATACGAGCGACGGGAGACAGTGAGTGTAATACTGTGACACACTGTGCAGGTGATGCAAACAGGCTGTTAGTTTGAGGCTGATGAACAGAATATTTCACTTTAATAGTCTGTATGCCATGAATATTCATTTTCATGATGCTGCACGAGAACATCTAAGTGCTGATGCTGACCTGTAGTGATACAAACGATTCTCAGTGTTTGGGGCATTTTACGCGCTTTTCAGTCATAATTTTTGATAATTTTGACTGTGTTCGTGCATATGACATACATTTTGTCAAGATTGTGTATTTTTGTTCAATCTTGGAGTTTCATTTATATTGTTAAATGCAAAAAATGCACCATTGCCATCAAAGCATAAAAACAAGCATTGTATTATTTCTGGGTTTCATTCTGGGCTTTTGCCTTGGAATTTGTCATTGTTGCTATTTTCCACCTGATGACGTCATTTTTACCTTATTTGGCATATGGAGAAAATGGAATTTCTACTAGAAGCACTATGACAGTCGGTGTTGCTGCAAATCATTGACATATCCCAGGTTGTGATTAAAATAATATCTACTTTGCATGTATTATATTGAAAATAATTATATTTTTTAATTTCTTTCCTTCTAAAAACATATTGGTATCATGACAAAAACCTGGCATTTAAAGGGTTAAAATTCTGTAAATTAATAAATATTAGATATTTATGATTAGGACTGATGTTGGTTTTAAAAATAAACTCAGTGAAAGTAGAAAATTATATTACTGTATAATTTTTTATAGCCTTATTTTGAAAATCACAATTTGTGTACAGAGTGGTATGAGTATTTGACACTGCACAAAAATAATGTATAAAAATCATGTTGCTGTTAATCATTAACATATCTCAGCCTGTGGTAATCCCGCATTAATAAACAAAATTCTTATAATAATAATTATTAATAATATTATTATTAGTAGTAGTAGTAGTAGTAGTCGTATTTTATTCATCATGGCAAAAACCTGGCGTTTAAAGGGTTAAAATTCTGAAAATTATAAATATTTGATATTTATGATTAGGACTGATGTTGATTTAAAACGTAAACTCAATGAAAGTAGAAAATGATATTTATGTAATATTAAAGTGCCGTAAGGGTTAAACATGCAAAGGTGCATTGTAATCCCAGTGTTGTAATTGGATGCAAGCTTATGTCCACACATGACCGTTTAAAACCATCCTGATAATCCCCTTTCTTTTCTCAGACACCTGCAGATTTGGTTAGTAGGACAGAGGGATTACGCTCTGCTGGAGACAACACAAGGACTATTACAGGTAGGAGCGTTTACACTTTATTAAATGACTCTGTTAGATCTGTGAGACACATGTAATTTACTGATGACTTTCTGTGTGAAGGACCTCGGACATATCACAACATAAAAATTAATATAAACATAATAAACACTTTGAAACAAGCAGTCATAAAGTGCACGGCGCTTCTAAATGTGTAGAAGCTGCCGTATAACGAAACATCATATCTCTATAGATTACAATACACAAAACACAACCCTAAATAATAACCACCTGTACACTACCTGCCCAGCACCAAACCTGAGCTGGACAATATGACTAAAAATATTATCATAATACATCTTTTTTTACATTTAATTCAATTCATATCTTTTATAAAGGACTCAGCTCATTGATTGATTGATTGATTGAACTCATCTGTAGTCCCTTGGCCAAGGTGTTGCACAAGGTTTCCTAAAAAGCAAATTTTTCTATGGTAAAAACAATTTATTCATTTTAAGAGTGAATATCAATAGAAAAGTTTTAAAAGTTTTAAGGAACATTCAAATGTAACACTCAGAACTTTTAAAATCCATTGTAAAATTAATTTGTAGGCTACATGTTTATCTGTAAAGCAGATTCATTTGTAAAATGTAATTTGCTTTCTTTCTGTAAAAAAAAAAACATACTATAGTAATCTGAAAATTCTACAAAGAAATATCAGAATTTCAACATATTCTTAATTTAAAATTAACAGTTTGGTTCAGTGTTTTACCAAATATCCCTTTAATTTAAACACTGTTTCTTTGTTTATTCTGTTTACAGTTTTTATGATGTCATGATTTTACAGCACTTTGCTGTTAATTTTACGGACATTTTTACAGTGTATGCACATATAGAATTATATTGCAAAGCCAGCGGGACCAATAAAAACCAGCATCAAAAAAGAGTTTAGTGCCTACAAGTGTAACTGTTAATCATTCGTTGTTTTATCTGGTTTCTGAGAGATCTGTGAGAGTTTCCTCAGTCTCACTTTGTCCCCGGCAGCAGCCATGGTGGACGCAGCGGCAGCAGAGCAGTTCCTGGATGCCAACCCGAAGTTCGCCAAGCAGTACTACGACGTCAACTTCAGGCCCAAGGTCATCTCAGACCTGCTGGACAACAACCGCAAGGCGACGATAGACATCAGCACGTTCCACGACCTGACCATGGTGGACGAGAGCGAGATCCTCTTCGACCTGGTGCGGGACATTCAGGACAACCTGAACATGGAGAAGGCCGTCTTCAACCTCATGAGGCACCTGAGCTACATGATGAGGGCCGACCGCATGAGTCTCTTCATGTACCGGCAGAGGAACGGGACGGCCGAGCTGGCGACCAGGTTACTGGGGATTTACTTTTAATTTTAACCCTTTAACTCTCAGACGAAGAAATGCCTGTAAAAACAAACCTGAAAATTAGACCAAAAAAAAACCATAGAAAAATAAGGTACATGACCTAAAAAAAGGACTTAAAAAATAATAATTCTGTAAAATAATTTTAAATATATAATTATGACAATTCTAAATATAGTTTTTGGACATTCTCCCTTTCTTCTTTAAAAAATAAATTTCCAAATCTAAAGATTTCTAGCAATTTGTGGAAAGTTCGTTTGTTTTGGAGAGACAGCAAGCTCAATTTGCGGCAGCGGCACCTAACTGTGGCACCTCGTGTGGCACCCCCAGATGCCGCAGATAGGTGCCGCTAGCAGTCGCAGCAGTCGCAGCAGATGCCACTGGTTGCCGAGACGTGCCGGGAGGTGCCAGGAGGTGCCGGGAGGTGCCAGTGCGTGTGCCACTGCTTGCCAGGAGGTGCCGCGAGGTGCCAGTGCTTGTGCCGCGGTTTGGCGGAGGTGCCGGGAGGTACCAGTGCGTGTGCCGCGTTTTTTTTTTTTTTTTTTTATCGGCTTTAGTCCCTAGATTCGTTTGTTTTGGGGAGGTAGAGACTTCTGTGGAGAATATGACTCCTGGACAAAAACAAACCCAAAAAACTCCTGAACAATGAACACTGGAGGGATTTTAACTGGGAGAAGTTTCAGGTCAACCTGCTTTCACTGCCAGACGACACTAAAAACCTCTAAAGTTCACACACTGCTCTTTAAAACACCTTAATCCATTTAATATGAAAATATGATGGCTCCAAAAAAATATCATCTCATTAATTCTGAAAAAGAGGAAAATACATTTTTACACATTTTCTGAGATAAAAATCTGGTTAATTCAGAAAGACAACAAATATTTTTTTCTCAAGTGAAGGCTTTACTCTCCCATAATAAACCCTACAGGACTCAAACTGTGAGTCTGTCACTGTTTTAAAGTCGAACAGCTTCCTGTTTCTGTTTGCATTATTATTTCCTCCTCCTCATCATCACCTGGTGAGGAGACATTTCTGTCCTCTGCCCGCACGGAGCGCATTACTTACAGTTTCTGGCAAATCTTCAGGGAACCAAACTGAATGAACACAGATGCTGTTTTTCACCTGCACACTGATTCATATTCATACAGATCCAGAAACTCACATTTGGCAGCTTTATGAAATAAGAGAATGTTAGCTGAGTGATTCAGCTTTTTTTAAAAGTTAAATGAACAAAACCAATAACATACAGAATATGGTAAACAAAGACGATATGTATAAATATGTGTATATAAAGACAGAGACAAAGAAGGAAAAAAATTAAAAATTAAATACGCATAATAATAAACCATTTCAGGAGAGTTCATAAATCATTCAAAATTCATGGGTGATTTCATGTTACGGGATTATTACATTAGCAGGTGAGACAAATAGAGAAGAAAAAATGTTCTTTTTGCTATATATTTAATCCATTTCAGCTTTTGTGGTACCATCGTGTTAATGCAGTTATACATTTCCATGCCTGCGATAGACTCCTTCAGGTTACTGTTTGATTAGAAGAATACAGTATATATATTAGCCATGACCTTCACGATTACGACTTTTGAAGGGATGATTTTTTTGTCTCAGAAATAATTGCAATCAATAATTGCGGCCACACTGCTACTAATATAATAGCACAATAATGCAAGTAGACCCCTTCAAAGAGCAAGGTACTTTTAATTCTTCAAAATATTTATTCATATTTGAATGTGAAAAAAGCTAAAATATCCTATATAAAAAAACTCAAATAAAATAAAAGTACACAACCAAAACATAGACTTAGCACGACCAGAAATTACATCAAAACACATCTCAGTATAACTTTTTTCTGTCAATTTGGCCTGAAAAAGGGTCCAACCCTTTCAGTGGTTGGGAACACCCTTCTGTTTATTCTGGCATCATGTCGCTGACATGCTTGTGTAAACAAAAACACAAGTAAACACAACGGGCAAAT
The DNA here is from genome assembly GCF_008729295.1 of Plectropomus leopardus. Lineage (NCBI taxonomy): Eukaryota > Metazoa > Chordata > Actinopteri > Perciformes > Serranidae > Plectropomus > Plectropomus leopardus. The sequence goes on from NC_056471.1 coordinate 32,980,434, forward strand.
CAGGTAAGCAAAATAATCCAGGTCATGTCCATATATCGTTTGATCAGCCGCTAACTTCATTATCGTGACTAACCTAAATTATACTAAAAAAAAATCAAAGAAGAAAACCTGCTTTAGTTGCTTAGCACATTATACTTTTGTGTTTTTATATTTTCCTGCAGGTTATTTAATGTCAGTAAAGACTCTGCGTTTGATGACTGCCTGGTGCCGCCTGACAGTGAGATTGTGTACCCGTTGGATATGGGCATCGTGGGCCACGTGGCGACCAGCAAGAAGATGGTCAACATTACCGACGTGTCTGAGGTAGATACACATATTTATTGTTTTCGTGTGTCTGATTTTCTCAAGTGATCAAGGAGTGATGTGGACTGAGGGCAGAACCACGTTAATAGTTTAATTATTCATTAAAAAATCTTTCCTTACATGTCTGTGGCAGCGTGCCACAGTTATAACATCTGCTGCCTCAAACTGATTTAATGTTTTTGGAGATGGGCTGTTCATTCAGAGAACTGTTGGCATATATATATATAAAGTCTATATTATATATACCGTTATGTTATTTATAGCAGAGCTCAGACTGCACAGATGGAGCAGCAGCAGGTCATTTGCAGTGAAAGTGAAACTAAAGCTGCAGATTCACTACACAACTTTCACAATCCTAAAAGATTCTGAAAAGACTGGGAGTGTAAACATGATGCCACTATGTCTTTAGATGGAAAAAAACACAAAAGATAAACTATTTTCAATATACTACATGCAAAATAGATTTTTTTATCATCACAGTCTGGGATATGTCATTGATTTGCCGTAGCATTAATTGTGTCAGTGCACCTAGTGGAAATAGCATGTATTTTCTCCATATGCCAAATATGGTAAAGGTGAATACTACAGTCTTTCGAAAATACTAATAATAGGTGGAAAATAGTAAAAATTGCAAATTCCATGGCAAAAGTCCAGAATGACACCCAGAAATAATACAAGTGATGTTTTTCTGCTCTGATGGCTGTGGAATCAAAAATGTCAGTTTGAATGGGTTTCAATTGAGCATTTTTTGACCTGAACAGTCTGAATGTAACTATTTAGTTTCCACATTTGCGCAAAATTTTCAGATTCTTTCATTTCTTTCTTTCATTTCATTCTTTCATCAGTATTTAAGCCTCTGAACTCGGAGCAAATTGGTTCAATTTCTTTCAGAAACATGAGGGAAAAAAAGGCAATTAGCAGCTTGTCAAAAAAGTTCCACAAATTGCAGGATATTAGTAGATTCAAAAATATATTTAAAGAGAAAAGAAAAAAAGCAAGGGGAAATGTCTAAGTAAAAAAGATAGAGGACATTATTATAACTACAACTATATTCACAATTACCAGAAAATATATTCTAAATAATGTTACTGAATTTTTTCAGGTCATTTCCTTGTTTGTTTGCATTGTTTACATTTTTTCTTCTAATTTTCAGTTAAAAATGCTTTTCTAAATGTTTTTTTTTTTTGCTAATTTCTTGTTTAATTTTGGGTCATTCCTTGTTAAGGTGTTCTTTGCCTTCTTTCCATGTTTTTGAAAGAAATTAACCCAGTTTGTTTAGGCGTCAAAGGGTTAAGCAGCAGGAACCCTTTAACTCCCAGTTATGAGATGGAGGGAAAACCTGTCTGCCGTCGCTCTGCTTCAGTTTAACCACCAGATGGCGCCCTGAAACCACCGTGTCCCCTCCACTAATTCCCTCCATCCAAAGCCGGCTCAATCTCATTACAGCCAATACCTTTGACATTTGAAAACGGCAGGCGAGCTTATTCCCACGTACACTTAAAGTTTGCTCCTGCAGGTCCGCTTCACCTCCACCTCCTCCCTCCTGCAGAGTCCTGCACCAACTGTTACTGTGACATTTACACTTAATAAGGCAGCAGCCCACTCGGCATAACTGATGGATTACAAGCCCTCCTCAGTATCAGTTCAATCGCTTCATTTCATGGGAGATTAGAAAGCTCGGCTGCCGACGTACAAACAAAACACACACCCGGGTCGATGGTTCCCGTTTGGTTTTTTTGTCGGTTCTGCTGCCAGGGCCGGCCTGTTGTGCCTTTTGCCGAGAGCCACAACAGAGCAAACATCGGCGTCACGCCGCAGCCTCACACAAACACATGAAAGCAGGATGGGAAATGTGGCGACTGGAACCATATCAAAGCCTCCAAGCCTCAGTCTCCCCCGTCGCAGCGGAGGAATGGCTAATGTTTCCCTATAATTGGTTGGCTTTATGATGCTAATGCACCGAGGACGGCCTTTCAGAGCGATGCAGTGACTGGGAGTCACTGTCTCTCTCCAATCCAGCACAGGCCGCTCAACCAGTCAGGACTCTTGTAGGTGGAATTTGGGATTGTGATGTGTCACTGGGATTATGAGCAGCAGCTCGGCCTTTTCTCCACGTTCTTCTGTTCGTGTGGATTTCCAAACTGAGTGTTGTCTGAGGTGTGGTTATTAATCGAGGGGGTGTGAGGAAGGTGCAGAGCGTCGGCGGGGGAGGCTGCAGATGAAGCTGGTTAATCTGTCCCGAATTAGAGCGATCCCAGATTACTCCCAGAGGTCACACAGGCTCGGAGCCGTTTTCACAGACTCAGCACAATAACGCACCTTTAATCTATTCTGTTGCACGGTATTCTTCCAACGTATTTAGATTTCTTTTTAGGGAGCAGAGATGTCCACCTAATGTGTCAAATGTTTCCTTCGGGGTTTTTTCGTTTTTTTTTCTTCGATGTCATACTATACTATTATGGTTTTTTTTTCATTATTTTTTACGACATACTATTATATGACTTTTTCATTTTTTTTTAAATACTATATAAAGTTTTTTTTCATTATTTTTTACAACATACTATTATATGACTTTTTCATTTTTTTAAAAAATACTATATAAAGTTTTTTTTCATGTTTTTGGAACATACTGTGACTTTTTTAATGATGTTTTAAGACATTCGAAAAACTATAGTACTCATTTTTTATGTTTTCTTTTATTTTTACTTTGTTTATTGTGAAATGAACAACTAAAAAAAATTAAAAGGGGATAAAACAAGTGTTCAATATGATGGTATGTAGGTTAAGTGGCAAAAAAAGAGTCTAGTCAAGTCTAGCAGAACCTGTATACAGGTGTGTGTGTGTGTGTGTGTGTGTGTGTGTGTGTGTGTGTGTGTGTGTGTGTGTGCGTGCGTGCGTGCGTGCGTGCGTGCGTGCGTGCGTGCGTGCGTGCGTGCGTGCGTGCGTGCGTGCGTGCGTGCGTGCGCGTGTGTGTGTTTGCGATTGTAGGATGTGAGTGAGGATTGATTGACACAGTATATCATATATATACAACTACACATTCATACATAGATATACACATACATATACATACAAACACATACATTAGCTGCACACAATCTCACACACACCGTGTGCACAATCATTTGGGAGCAGACAGAGAGTGAACAGCAAAACACACCTGGAATATTTAAACAAAAATGATATGCAGACATAAACAGTGGATATACATCTGTAATTTGTGGGGTTTTTTTGTCATACCAAAATCATGTACTTAGCTTATATTTCTAAAGTGTTGAGCTGTAGGCAAAGGTCACAGCAAAGCTTCAGCTGAGGATAACAAGCAGGATGAAGACTTCTCTGGGCTTTAGGGGGTCAAAGGTCAGCCAATAACAAGCTGTCAAACTGCCCAGATCTTTGGGACGGGTTTATTTGTAAGCTGTGCGAGGCTTCAGTTGAATCAGCTACTGTGTGGTGCTGATCCAGGATCAGCGTTGTCTCGCTCATAGTGATTTCTCCCCCTTCATTTCCTGGACTGCTGCCACACTCCGGGCCAGAAAAAACTTTAGACATTAATGAATACAAAGGATTATTTACTCGTTTAGTCAGCGGTGCAGGATGAAGGCTGCTCTAATCTCATTACTGATGCTCAAACAGATGCACAAATCCAAAATAAAAATAACAAGACTGACAAAGGGCAGGTCTGTGTTTCAGGCAAACATGTCACAGTTCTATACATGCTGTCACGTTCGTTAAATCATCCAGTCTGTGTATGTGCTGCTGGGTAGAGTGAGTTTACTGAGCCCCTTTTTCACTGCACAAAAACCTGCTAACAGCCGCCAACATTACGCTTTTTAATGCAATGGGAAAAGTAACAGCAGGCACTCACACCTGCGACACGAGTATTTATTTGGGGCCAACCAATTTGGTTTTTCAGGGTCGATACTGATACTGATGTGCTAATTTTGGTGTAAAAAAATATGATTCAGGTGTTTTTGCTCTGCGTGTGACAGCAGTTGTATTGAGGGAATTTGTCACCCGCAAAATGATCATTTGCATTTCAATTGCTCATCTGGCGTTTTGTTGAATTTGTGAAGAACATTACGTTTCCACTGCAACAACAAGAAAAATGGAGAAAATTCTCGATGAATTGAACTCATAAGAGTCCACATTTAAAAACAACAAAACTTTAGCAAAACGTCAGTTCACAAACTCTCACATAGCTCCTGTAGTATAATCAAGTCTCATTTATCCAGACTTAAACTAAGCTCTTCCCAAACACGCTTTTCAGCTGAAGCCTTATGACTTAAAATTGAAAGTGAAACGTATTCATGATCTCTTTAAACTCTATTGGCAAAAAGAGTAATTTCATCACACTGAACACGGGAGCTGCTGGTCTACCACCGCCTCCATTGTTTTCTTTGTGTTATTGTGTGACTTTGGTGAGTCCAAAGTCACACAATAACACAAACAGACATAATAATCAAGGCAGCAGTAGACCAGCAGCTCCCATGTTCAGCGAGGTAAAGTTACAGTTTTTGCCAGCAGAGTTTCACTTTCAGTTTAGTTTCAGATTGTGAAGTTTTGGTGAAACGCATGTGTTTGTAATCAGACTTTAATTATGTTGTGGTTATGAGGTGTGTAAGAGTGTGTTATAATATTACTGTTAAACGCTGATGCCTATGACCTTTAATTCATGAAGAATTTTCTCTGTTGTTGGATTTTTCTTTCACCAGAGGCATACAAGAAAAAACATGTTTTCTTCACCAATTTAACTGAACATGATGGTCATTTTGGGAGGTGAAGTATTCGTTTAAGATTTCTGAGGGTGAAGGATGAAGCTTTGATGATGACAGCGTTTGATTTTTAGGAGTTTTCCCCTGTGGGTGAGTGTGAGTTTGGTAAGGGGGCAGATAAAGCAGTATAACAGTAGTAATTTGACATATCTGCTGATATGACCACATGGCAGATATATGTGTATCGCTGTACGTGTCAGCCAACAAAGTACAATAGATTAAGGTACTGCAGTATCAAAGATATGTTTTAGTGTTTGAAACAGTTTCAAGATTTGTTTGTCCACCAAAGAGCAGTTTATTTTTTCAGCTCTAAAATTTCCTGCCCAGTTCTCTGTTGCAGTTGTGAAAAGGGAAAAAAAAAAAAAACTCACATCTTCTTTTGCCCAAATCAGGACTCAGTCACCAATCGTGGTCCCCTGAGGGTCGCTCTCTGTGGGTTTTTGTTCCTTCTTTGCAGTTAATGAGCCGCTCTTCCTGTGTTTCGCCCCGGAGGAACACAATTGATGACCCCTGCTGCTCGGGAGGAGCAGTAGGTGGAGTGCAGCAGAGAGGGCCCTGAGTTTGTGGATAATGGAAAGCGTTTGCTCGCAGCGCTCGTGGATGAGAGTGGTTTGTTCATCAAAGTCGAGCGTGGAAGTTATGAAGGATGCAGAGGGCAAAGAGCTGCAATTACATACAATCACTCTCTCTTTCTGTCCCTTTCTCTCTATAGAGCCCCCATTACAGCGAATTTGTGGACGAGCTGACCGAGTATAAGACCAGGAACATCCTCGCCATCCCCATCATGAACGGCAAAGACATGGTGGCCGTCATGATGGCCGTCAACAAGGTGGACGGGCCGTGCTTCACTGCCAAGGATGAAGAGGTAACGTCAAAAAATACACCCTCAGCACTCTTTATTCTCAGTCACTCAGATAAACTGTTCGGATAAAAGTGTTCAGCTTGATAAAGCGCCTTTTTAAACCCAGTTACAAAGAGCCTCAAAACAAGAAACCAGCACAGGAACAAAATATGTTTCACATCAGCTTTCATGTGTTTTCCCTTTTCTTTTCTTACTTTTGTCACTTCTACAAATGTTCTCTGTCGTTAACAGGCAGACCAGACAGGGATTCAACACAATGAAAGTCTCACAGACTTTAACAATAATAATAATAATAATTAGCTGGGTTTCCATTACAGATTTGCGCTAAACTTAAGTGATATTTTAAAAAAAAATTGACAAAACACAATTGCGAGATGACTGCGTTTCCATCGAGCGATGTTATGCCACTTCTCTCGCAATGTTGCAACTCTTTTCCTCTCGCCATAACATTACAGTTACCATGGTGATGGTTGTCCAAATCTTGGCAGGTTTATTTCTATTGCAGTAAAAATAAAGCCAATCTAATATCGCTTTAATTTCTGTGTCTCGTATCAGATTCCAGACGATCTCGGTCTCTTCCTCCATCCACGAGTCATGTTTTGTAGAATGTCATGCGACTTTGTTGTACTTTTTCTTCGTCTTTTGGTTTAATGGCTTTTGGCATCCATAAAGCCGCAGTACCGCCAAACAGCGTTACACATCACATGAGCTATAAAAGCAAAAAAAAGGTGCAGTTTTCTGTAATATGCCTTTATCGAAGCTCAAATAAAATCTGCTCCCTCTGTGTATTGAAGACCTGTGGCCTAATTTCACTGCAAACCACAGAAAGTCTGTTTTTATCTGACTGAAACAACTGATGTGGGTTTATTTGCATAAAAACATCAGCCATGTGTTGGGTTGGCGCCTTCCTGCTGCTCTGGCCTGCAGCAGCAGCTGTTGTACAAGTCACCTAAACTCTGCTGATGTATCGCTACACAAGTCGAAAGCCTCCCAAATCATAACTAACAGTTCTAATCTTTTAACTTTATGAAAGCTGCAAAGAGAGCATTTTTGTTCTGCCAAGAGAGGCCTGTCAGAGAACATTTGGGGAGAGAGATTCAGTGGGTGCAGAGGGTCGGGCCACAGTGATCAAAGAGTCACAAGGAAAGGCTAAACTGAAAAATCACTGCCTGTTCCCTCCTGCCAAAACAATGGAAACTGGATGTGAAGTGCAATCGCAAAGTCAGTCAGATGTATAAGTTGAGAAATAATTCCTAAATCAAAGTGTGGATTTACATTACATTCTCAGCCTCTGCCAAGCAGCACTAGGCGGGTTTCCAGTAGCCCTCAAATTATGCAAATTGTTAATTGCAAATATAAAATGCACCTAATAGAAACACATCAATTTCGAAAAAACTGAAGTGGTATTTTAGGTGATCCAAAAAAGCCATATTTTGCAAAACTGCAATGGAAACACTTTTTAGTCTTTTCTAGGTCATATGATGTTATGTCTATGTGCTTGTCAGTAGGAACTGGCTCCCTCATGATGCAGCAGGAGCTACAAGAGCTGTTATTGCATCACATAACTCTTTAACAGTTGAGTGGATCATCTGGAAGTTTTGAATCCACATTTCCTCTGTGAAATCGTGAACTATCAGCTCTCAGAAATCCCTCATACATGGCTGCTCCCACGTATAAGGGGCTCGCCTTTCCATTATTGCTCCATAACACGCCTACGTCGCCTTCGATTGGAAATAAATACGGCTAGTTTGATGGCTGCAATAGAAATAAAGCTGCTAATGTTTTGAACATCCATCGCCATGCTTCTTGAAATGTTAGCGCCAGAGAAGTTGCATAACATCATTCAGTGGAAACACAGTTATCTAGCTCTTGCGTTTTCTTGACTTTTTGAAAATATCGCTGAAGTTTTGCACAAATCTGCAATGGAAACCCACCTACGAAAACTGAGACCTTTTTCTTCAATATCACCTGTCAAACATGGAAGTTTGAACAACATAACTAACAACGTTTTTAAATATGTTACCTACCTACAAAGATAAAAGTGTCAAAAATATTATATAAAACTGGATATTGTCATGTTATTGCAGGGTTTAAACTCATTCATACACAGGTGCTGTGAGGCTAAAGGATGCTATCTTTTGGCGAGATTATTACATTTCTCAGTATTAGATGATTCAAAGCAGCTGAGAGTTTGTACTGTTTTTTTTCCAGACTCTAAAAAAGTATCTCAACTTCGCCAACCTGTTGCTAAGAGTTTTCCACCTGAGCTACCTGCACAACTGTGAGACCAGGAGGGGACAGGTGAGGCTGCAGAGCATGCACTGTTTCTGTTGGCACCTGAATAACCTTTATTCCTTTTAAGAAGTTTATTTTCATGCTGTGTTCACAAACACTCAGGGTTTCACAGAATAGTCAAGCCAACACTGTGCATCATTGTCCACTGAAACACACTTCAGTAATAAAGCAAGTTTCTGATATTTTATTCTTATTCCAAAAATCTTTTAATTTGGGGAGCATTCTCTGCGTAAGCTTTAAAAGTGCCAATCAAATAAAGATTATTATTCTGATTATTTCACCCACCCCGAGGTGCATCCTGCCTACATCCGTCAATCCTTTACTGCTTGCATTCAAGATGTTTATGACAATAATTGATTATTGCTATTGGGTGAAAAAGTATGATAAAACTCCCCAGATGAATTGACAAGTCAGCTGCTTTTTGGGATGATTCAATGACTCAAAAAATGCAGTACTTGTAAATGAACTAATGGAATCCCACCGACACATTTTACAGGCCTGGAAAAGTCAAAGAATCAGTAAAAATCATTGAAAATTGTGAAAAAGTCATGGGATTTTGTTGTGTAGTGAAATTGTTAACTGTAATATTACCTGGATAGACAGATAGATAGATAGATAGATAGATAGATAGATAGATAGATAGATAGATAGATAGATCAACTCTATTGTCGTTCCAGATATACACAACGGTGTACATGGAACGAAATTTCGGTTCCAACTGGCTCTGAAAATAATTAAAGTTTTCAATAACATCCATAAGAAGAAACACTAAATAAGTAACACTGTATATAAAATTATATAATAAATTGATAAATAAAATTGCAAAAGTGTGTGCGTGAACTTTGTAACTGCTGTTTTGTGACGTCTCCTGCTGCCGCGTGCAGGTGCTGCTGTGGTCGGCCAGCAAGGTGTTTGAAGAGATGACGGACATAGAGAGGCAGTTCCACAAGGCCTTGTACACAGTCAGAGCCTTCCTCAACTGTGACCGTTACTCTGTGGGTCTGCTGGACATGACCAAGACCAAGGTGGGTTGCCATGGATACACACTCAGAGTCGAGTACAAGCTGGAAAACACACAAAAACGACAGTGTAATCCACTGTCTGTAGATCTCCATCAGTGCTTAAGTGTTTCAGATTGTCGAAATGCCTCAAAGGTGCTTCAACTCATTTTTAGGGGACAGGTCACCTAAATTAAGCTTAAATTAGCCAAACTTTAACCCTTTCAGACCTAAGCAAATTGGCTTGATTTCCTTCAAAAACACGGGGAGAAGGCAAAGAGCAACAAAAGAAGAAATGACCCCAAAATTAGCAAGAAATTATATGAAATACAATGATTTTTTTTTTAAAGGGAATAAAACTGGAAAGGAAATGGAAATAAAGTGATTAAATAATTCTGTAACATAATTTTAAAGTAATTATGATAATTAGTCATAATATAGTTTTCAACAGCTTTTTCCTGACGTTTTTTCCTAGTTTTTAAAAATAAAATTTTCTCACTCTACTAATTTCTTAAGAATTATGGAACATTTCTTACTAAGTTGCTTATTGCCTTTTTTTCACCATGTTTTTGAAAAAAAAATGCACAAGTTTACTCAGAGCTCAAAGGCCTAAATACTCGTGAAAGACTTCTGAAAACAGCACGATAAAAATGATGTCACTCCATGTTTCAAAGGGGTTAATGCACAAGCAGATTTGGGAGCAAGAATCATTTTTTTCTTGTCTCATGAAGCTCGACTGCAGCAATGTTTCACAAAATCGTATAATAAAAACTTTATATTAGCATGAAAAACCTTGATATCCCTGGAAAAAGGAACCTCTGCATATAACGACACACTTACAGATTTAAAACTGAACGCATCCATTTCTTATTAATTATGCACTGATGTGTTTCTACCATTTTTGTCCCAGCTCAGTTTTGACGAGATCAGTTTCTGTTTTCTCTTTTGGGAAGAGATATTTTCAGAAACTCCTTTGGGGTTTCTTCGCCTAATCGGCACCATTTTTCCGTCTCGATGTTCTTTTCTTTCGCTTCAAACCGTTGTGTCGGTGAAAGGAGTATCACTTAAAACCATCTTCTGATCAGAGTCGTACAGTCCCCGTGTATTTGTGATAACTAAAACGTCATCATAAATGCTATTTATTGTCTGCGGCTGTCACCTAATTACAGGCAGCTGCCAGCTGATTCCTAACACCTGCTATCTGAGAACCAACACATGTCGTCTGCAGACGCAGATGGCCGTCTGCTAACAATACTGGATTTCATGAATAAAGCACTTAAAAACAAACAAAAACTCGTGGCTCAGCTTTTGAGTCCGTGTTTTGGAAACTGTGCACTTTGCAAAGACGGACCGAAAAATATTACACGCTGCTGAGAGGCTGGAATTAGCATTTTGAAGCAGAATGGTGTTTCGACGTGTTTCCAATTTACAGTCAGAGCATCTGAATAATGAAAGAACAGAAGCAGCCGAATCAGCTGGATGTTAACGTCTTCAAATCTGCTGTGTGTGTGTGTGTGTGTGTGTGTGTGTGTGTGTGCGTGTGTGTGTAGGAGTTCTTTGACCTGTGGCCGGTTCTTATGGGAGAAGTTCCACCATACGACGGACCCAGAACTCCTGACGGCAGGGTGAGGAAATATTAATCACTATTACAGTTACAGCTCATTAAATAGAGCGACACCGTCGGGTCAAACTGGACGCTCGACTCTCAGTAACCCCCGAAAAACTAACTCTGAAACACATGGCACAGTTTCCATGAAGTGTGCAGGGATGAGTATTTTTGGCCCATAGAGGATGAATCTTTTGTTCTTCTTTTTTTTTTTTTTGGTGACTTTTCTTCGATTACTCCCATCAGGATTAATTTTCCAAATTATGAAATGCTTGTGGTGTTATTAAAAACTTAAAATCAGGGATGATCCTTCAGGGTTTATGTCTTTTTTTATGTTATCTATCTTTTTAACGAGGATATCGGAACAAAACTATTTTAACACATAATCAAGAAACATGTTCACTTTCCCACTTTCCCAAACAACAACAAAAAAAGATTTCCAGTTTCTCAGTATTATTCTACATCCTGTTGTTGTAGCCTGATGGACCCATAAACTCTTCCATTGTTCAGGGTTCACTTCAACAACAAAATGCAATAAGAGTTTTCAGATGATTTAACAAATATTAATATTTTGCACTTAATTTGTTTAAATGTTTCAGTGATAAAGTGGAAATAGAAGACGTTTGCTTTCTCTACAGTGAAGTGAAAATAAATAAATATATAAATAAAGGATTTAATGCCCCTAAAATACCTTTAAATAACTGCTCATATCAAACAAAAATGATATAATTTTACTTTTTTTATATTACTTTATGTTTATTACAATGACACAGTTAAAGGTAGTTTTTAACACGTCATCTCCTCATCGATCTTCATCCTCTCCTTCTGTGTTTGCCTGCACAGGGGATTCTCAGATTGTCTCTCCTTTCAGAAGTTTTGTCCACTTGTCTTTTCAGCTGTATTTGCATTTGTTTTTGGCCCAGTGTTCAAAATGTTTGATTCGTGCTGTTTACTACCTGATTGCCCATAAACGCCCCGACTGCAGCAAAATAAGAAGAAAATAGGAAAATACAGGCAGAGGGCAGATAAATACACTGACAAACACTTGTAGTGGTTCAGAAGTGATGACTGAGAGGAATAACTTCTGAAAGAGTCTATTTTTTAGCAGAATCCTGCATTATATACCTGTAAATATCTTGTCCACACATTCTCTGATTTTTATGTTTTGTGTCTCTTGAAGGAAATTGTCTTCTACAAACTGATTGACTACATCCTCCACGGCAAAGAGGACATCAAAGTCATACCGTAAGACACAACCGAAATCTAGTTTAACCCTTTGAAACCTGAGCAAACTAGTTTTTTTTGGGTTTTTTTCAAAAACATGGAAAGAAGGCAATGAGCAACCTAACAAGATGTGCACCAAAAAAAAAAAAAAAACAGTGAGAAATTAGTAAAATGTTATAAATCTGACCTGAAAATCTTCAAAAATAAACAATGGCCCTAAATATTAAATAAAATATTTTAAGTGTATAGTAAATTTTTTCTTTTTTTTATATCTCATAATCTCATAATTTTCAAGTTTTTTTTTTTTCCAATTTCCCGCACATTTCTTGCAAAGATGCTCATTGCATTTTTCAAATGTTTTTAAAATAAATCAAATCAAAGTAAAATGGGTTGTCTAAAATAAAAAAAGTCACAGTATTGTATTTCATCCAAATTATCATGAACAAGTCATAGTTTAGTATATCGTCCAAAATATCATAAAAACAGTACGTCATCCAAAATGTCACAAAAAAGTCATAATATTAGTATTAGTATTTCATCCAAATTATGCTGAAAAAATCACAGTATAGCATAACATCCAAAATGTCATTAAAAAAACCATAGTATAGTATGAAGTAAAATATAACTTCTTGTCAAAAATATCCTAAAAATGTTCCAGGAAGGAAATATATTCAGCCTGTTAGACCTCAAAGATACACACACTGCAGCACATTTAAGCTGAATAACATGATTTACATTTTATAGAATAAAAGGTTTGAAGAGATACATTCTGAGTAACAGAAAATAGTCTTTTTGACAATAATTATTTGTTTTCCATTATTCAACATTGCTGTACTTATAAATTTTAAAAACTCCTGTTCGCTGCAGAATAATCTCACCTGTGTAAATTGAACGTTGTGCGTGCATTATTTGATTTGAAAGATGTAACAGTGTTTATTTCATCCTGGCAGAGTCAAATTATATGAACACTGAATAGGAAAGTAATTTGCATGATTAATTTACTTCGTGGTTGTTAAATTTTCTGCTTGTCATATTGTGTTCACTCTCAGGAATCCTCCGGCAGATCACTGGTCGCTGGTTAGCGGTTTACCGACCTACGTCGCAGAGACCGGACTGGTCAGTGTCTGTTTAATCTCTGTCCTTCTTTTCCATTTTCAGTTTGCTCTCATATTTTAATTATCTTCAGCACTGAGAAATGAGCACAAACTCTCAGGTCCAGTCACAAGAACATTCTCACACCATGACAGAATAATCTGGCAGCATCATGAGTTTCATTCCCGCATGTTTATCGCCTGATATTATGACATTAATTAACTCTCTCTGAAGAGTCCAAAATGAAACACAGAAAAAGTTCTTCATTCGGAAACTTGCTGTCGTGTGTTGACGGTGCAGCGTGTTTCATCGCTTAATGCTCTTAAAGGTTTCTGCAAAACTGAAATTTAAGACACCAGCTGTCACATTTACACAGACACATGATGATGATGATGATGATGATGATGATGATAATAATAATAATAACAAGAAGAAGAAGAAGAATAACTTTATTGATATAGCACCTTTAAAAACCGAGTTTACAAAGTGCTTTGATAAACAAAGCAAAGCTGGATGGGAGACAAAGACGAAAAGCCAAACAGTCCTACTGAACACAAGCGAGACGAAACTGGGGTTTAGTTCGGCTGAAATTAAAACCAGAGGACGAATAATTCAAGATGCAAAATAAAATGTCAATACAAAATATTACAAAGAAATAGGCCAACAAGAGAAACAATAAAAACAATAATAGAAGCAATAAAAGCAATAAAACTACAAAGAAAAGGAAAATTAAATAAAACATAAATTAAAAAGGTTAAGTAAATAGAAAGAAATAAAAGATAAAAATGATAAACTTTTCTGTCTGCCAGAAATGTTCTCTGAGGTCATATTTTGAATCTTAAGGAATCTCGCTGTTATATCTAAATTCTTAAGTTACAGTGAGCTATTGTCAACTCAGTTCACGTCAATTTTATTTATAAAGACCATTTTCACAAATCACAGTTTGTCTCTTTACAGCGTACGACACCCCTCTGTCCTCACACCCTCACATCGAATAAGAAAAACTCCCCAAAAACTCTAACGGGGGAAAAATGGTAGAAACCTCAGGAAGAGCGACTGAGGACGGATCCCTCTTCCAGGATGGACAGACGTGCAATTACATGTCGTAAAAAAATTCATTAATTACATGTAGCTACATGATGCCTGAGAATATTGACGTGAAGTTTCAACAACTTCTCGGCCGCCATTTAGCCCAAACACGTATAAATTAAACATTAATGGATAATGAGTGAATGGCCAGCCAGCAGGTTGAACACAAAAAATGACAGCTCTGCTCGGCAGGAGAGTTATAAATGTGAGCAAAGCTATACCAACAAGCAGGCAGACAATACTAGATATCATTTTTTGGTCAGTTTACATCACATCTGATCAATGAGTGGAACTGAAATCCCAACAGGAGGTCTGTTTAAACGTCAGCGTGTGATTTACAGATTTTAATCATAAACACAGAGCTGTGTTGCTCTCATCAGTTCAACATGAATCACAACCTGCAGGAAGTTCAGAAGTTCTTCGGTGTGGAGATCGCCAGCAGCCGAGAGGAGGAATTTACAATAATGCTGTAGGATTGCAATAAACCGTTTTTGTAAGAATAATAATATTAATGCCTGCAGCACTTAAAGTCCAGGAAATGAAAGTCTTTAAGAAACACTGTAATAATATATAAATGTCTGACAGTGAACATTCAGCATTCAGTCCTTCAGGTTACACATAATTAAGGACGAGGCCCCTCGCATCTCCACTGCGCCCAAATATGGTCACAAGAAAGTCGCTACGTTTAATATTTGAATACCGTCTCTGCTGCAAATGTAATATTAGTGGTGGGATATGATAATTCGCTGTGGGAAATAATAAACTCTTTGAGGGACTAATTAGCAGCAAAGCAGAATATACAGACAGTTAACATCAGTTCATGCTGATGAACTGTTTTATTCAAATATGACTTTGGTGTAATTCGTCAGACTCGGTGTAGCGTATATTAATGGTGATTGTGCTGCAGCATTAAGGATCGCAAGATTATTTTCATGATCTAGGGCTGCAGCTAACGATTATTTTGATAATCAATTAATTGGTCAATTACTTTTTCGATTAATCAATAAATCAGATTTTTTAAAAAATAAATAAATAAATAAAATAAAATTAGCATTTTTTTTCCTCCCATCACTTTATTCAAAAAACGATTATCGTTGACTGTTCAAAGTGCATAAACAGGCGTCTGCTGGAACTTCCCTGAGCTGTCAAAATATTAAATTATAAATAATAAATAACTACAAATTCAAAAACTAAATGTTGACAGTTTTTACAACAACACACTGCTGCATCATCACCGCAGCATCTAAAACGAAACAAAACACGAAACGAAACACGCTCGCGTGCCGTGCCGTGTCACTTGTGTATATTTTGCAACTAACACACTTTGTTGTTTTACTTTTTGAAGTTTTCGTGCAAAACGTCCTGTCTGCCTCTTCAAAACATCGGTTTCTCCCGTCTGCATATGACGTAAACAGTCTCGCAACACAGCGAGTGACGTAATAATCGCGCGACACAACAAATTGATAATTTTATTCATTATAACACATTTATTAATATTTATAATTGATTTTATCAATTCGTTGTTGCAGCTCTAATAAGATGCATTCAGTTGTTTTCATAGCTTTGTGATCGTCTTCACGTATCACCGGCTGTGAGCGTAAAGATGTCTCCGAGGTGAAAGATAAAATCCAGCTTTATTGGCCGGATTCAAAACTTCCCCTCCTCATTTCTCACTCTGACTTTTAGAGAGCGACTTTCTCCTCTCTGTGCAGGAGTCCGTGTGAAGCCAGTGTCCTTTAAAACATCCTTATCTGCGAGCTCTCTGCATTGGACGCTGCGGGTGGTCAGACGAGCAGAACGCCATTAGGCCTTATTACACAGTTGTCAGTGTGCACGCCGTTGTGGAAATGAAAAGTGTTCGGCCGCACGCTGCTGATGTATAATTGTAATTTCTGCAGCCGCTGCAATTAATCACAGTGTGCTTTTCCCAAACCGCTGAGCCCGCCGTCGCTCGTCCATCCATCCCTCTTTCTGCCTCGTCCCGTCCGTCCTCCTCCCGTCCCGTCCTTTCATTGTCTTTCCTGCTCATCATTTTTCAACTCTGCATCATCTTTCCTCTTTTTTTCTCCTCTTCTACATCATGTAAAATTTTAAAACTTCATTTCCTCAGAGAGTCACCTTTTCATAAATTGAAGGGACAAAGACGTGTCAGATTGACACTAATGATTTCAGATGTGACACGAGAGGGTTTTGAAAGGATTTACTGCGGGACAATTAAGCTCCGTCAGTACCTGAACGCATCATCTGAACGTGTGGAGGGTGAAGGGGGTAGTTTTTTTTTTTTTTAAGTTTCTGGGTTTTTTTTTTTTACATGAGGACATCGGAGCAAAGATGGCCTCCTCTTCCAGCCAGCAACTCTCATCAGTGTCCTCATCCTGTATCTTGTTCACTTTGTTTTTAGCTTTTTTTAATTTTTTTTTTAATTGTAAATCACTTTAGCAATAAATCAACTTTGTTTCAAAATGTGCTATATAAGTAAAACTATTTTTATTATTATTATTATTATTATCTTTAACTTTTTCATTTCTTCTTGTTTCCCTCTTTTCACAGATTTGTAACATCATGAATGCAGCTGAGGATGAGTTTTT
The DNA here is from genome assembly GCF_008729295.1 of Plectropomus leopardus. NCBI lineage: Eukaryota > Metazoa > Chordata > Actinopteri > Perciformes > Serranidae > Plectropomus > Plectropomus leopardus. Next base: position 32,997,266 of record NC_056471.1, read on the forward strand.
TGACTTCCAGGTAAGATAGCTGCAACTTTTTGTTCTTCTTCCTTCTTCTTCTTTTGTGTAAAGGGGATAATACTAATTTAATTTTTGGAGTATGGCTGTATGAGGTGCTTATTTATAATCGGTGTAAAACTCTACAGTAGGTAGCGGTCAGCACGTCTGAGCGATGTTCTGCTGTGGACGGGACAAAGACAAAATGTATTTTAGACACTAAAAAAAAATCAATATCAGTCTATACACGATATATATCGCGATATTTAGAAATCTCCTCTAAATTACTTAACTACAAAATACAAAATTATTATCCATTTATAATGTTACAGAAATAAAAGTATGAAGTTGAATGAAGTACTTTTATAGTAAAGTTCAATTAAATATTCTTAGAATGAAATAATCAAAGTGGGATACATGGTGCTTTTATTTTGAAGAACCCGGCTTTGTTGTGGATTTGAAGCTTCCCATCAACAGTTGGATGTTAGTGTTTGCAGAAAGTTATCTTGCAAAATAAGGCCAGTTAATAAACTCTTCTTTGCTTCCAAATTTAATAAATATGAAGGTAAGTGAAAATATACAAATTATCGTGTGCGATACATAAACATTAATGCATTTGGTGACACTTCTCTCCAAAGCACAATACAAATATGATCATGCACAACCAGCGTCACATTAATTTGACTTCTAATATTTCTCCTTACACATGTATTTATTCAGGGAAGAATCCATCCAGCACGGCTCAGTGCCACCTTCATATTTTAACGCACATTAGCAGCAGTTATTGCTGTGAGAGAAGAGAGTAATATCAACCATCGTCTGTAAATCAGATTTTTATGTAAAGTAATAGATGGCATTAGCATATCGCACTCACATTACAGTAATTGTGTTATATGTGAGCCTTCGCTCATGAGTGACGTGAATGAAACAGAACTCAGAGTATATGTTGAAATAATGTATTAAAAAACTAATTTAGCTGCATAATGAGCCCTCGTGAGCCATAAGAGACCACCAGGGAACAATCACAGGGAGCGATTCTGCCGTATCGTCCCGACTGAATAAATGATATGTTCCTCGTTCTGCGCTCTCCTTCGCTTAAATTACTTTCCTGAGGGCTCTAAAGCGCCCATTGTATTTATCCTTATTATACTCTGTTTCTGATGGCCGCCGCCCCCGACTCACGCGTCGCTCCTGGTGCTGCTCTGCCCACAATTAGGCTCCGAACGTTAACATGGAAATCCACCTTGAAGTCAGTGTGAGGTTCACGGGACGCAGGAGTCATTTTGGGAGATTTATTTGCAGTTCGTCTCATGAGCTCAGGAAGGGTTGTGGTCACGTTGGGTGAAATATACAGTAAGCTGGTTTGTTATTGAGCTGCATTCTGGTCTTTTTGCTCCTTTGACACTGAAAATGAGTCTTTATGGGCTGTCCCAAATCCGTATTACATACTCATCGTATATCGTATGTGCTACTGCTAATTATCACATGATACTATTCAAGGTTTGTAAATCTACATAGTTTACCATTTTATCCCAAACTGGAAATGATGCAGCATGTCCGAGTCTTACTGCCGAGTGATTACAAAGAGAATGGAAGATGTCCTTTGTTTTGGAATATTTTATTATAGGAGTTAAAGATTAAACAAGATAGAAAATAAGTGCACACATAAACACACACAAAGATCGTTGAGGACTTTTTTTAAATCGGGTGCAAACATCCACTCACTCATGGACCAACTCAGTACAATTTGGTGGTCAAAGTCACTGTGACCTTGTGTTCATCTCATTTTTTGAATGCATTTCTTAAAATGTGGCACAAATTTCCACTTGGACTCAATGATGAAGTGATAAAAGTTTGGTCGTCAAAGGTCACTGTGACCTCATAGCATTTTTTGGCCATAACTCAAGAATTCAGGCGCTAATTATGACAGTATTTCACTCAAATCTGTTTTTTTGGCCATTATTTAACACAATATCTCAGGATCGTAAGAGGAGACAGTTGGTCAGACACTGAAATGTGACACTAAACTGTGCTGATGGTAAAGATCTGTCTGATCCTCCGTGCTGCCGGGGAAAGATGTGTGAAACATCCATGTTTTCACAGACAGTAAAGTAAACGGCAGAGCGTTTGACCGCTGTCGTTTTGCTCATCTCTGTTTTCCCTCTTTTCTGCTTTTTATCACCTTTTAAACCCCCTAAAACTGCATGTGTATGAAGTTGATTGATTTTTAGGGCGTGCTCTCTGATCGTTTAAACATTTCTCATCAAACTCCATTTAACTGCTGTAAATAACTCGGCTCATTTGGCCAAATGTCCACGACAAAGAAGCATGCGACCTCCTGAAGCTTTAATTTGCCCACATGATCGTTTCCCGATTTATTAAGCGGCACCGTTTTCCAGTAAAGGATGAAACTATTTTTATTCATCTAGTTCTTTGTAGCTTTTGACAGATAATCCAAGCAAATCCTGTTTTTCTAAACATCTCTGTGATGACGCTGAAGTGCGGCAGTCGTTCACCGAGAGCTCGTTTTAAAACGTGAGACTTCATCAGCTGCTGCTGCGTTCAGATTTACGGAGCAGTGAGCAGGTGAATTATTGATTCCCTCTCGTATTTCCTCCGACTGTAGAAGGTCACATTACGATTCGGTGGAAAAAAGGGCCCATATTACTGTCTTAAACATATCAAAGGAAGAATATTCAATCAGTCAGTCAGACATTATTTTCATAGCACTTTTCAAACAAACAAACGATAACACAGAGTTTCAAAAAGCGCCCACAAGCAAATCAACACTTTGTGATGACATAACGCACCAAAAAAGAGGAGTACTCATTAGGGGTCGACTGATATTGGTTATTCAGGGCTGATACCAATATTTGGATCTGATATGCATTTATAAAAAAAGAAAAATCCTTCTTAGAATTTGAAACATAAACTTTTTTTAAAAAAAATAAAGTCACTTGAAAATTTAAATAAGAAATGGTTAAATAAAAATAGCTCCATGAGGTTTAACAAAGTAAAAGTTCCTCCCATGCTGACACTTTCTTTGCACTTTTTTAATTTATTGATTTTATCTGCGATCATTAAAATAAAATTTTGATACAGATAATCTTTAAAACGCCAAATATCGGTCGCAGTAATCGGCACCATTAAACTCATTAAAACCAGGAAACGCTGCCATTAGTGAGGAAACTCCAAAGGCAGAAAAAAACCCAATAAACAGAAACAGAAAAATAAATAAAATGATCAGAGTTATGATAAAAGATAAATAAGTAAAATACTCGAGATTAATGACAGGAAAACAGCACAAAGTAAAATAATAAATATATATGTTGAAAATATAAAAATAGTATAAATGAAGCAGCAAAACTGCGAAACAGATTAAAATGTTTAAGAAAAAAAAGCTGATACATATAGATATATAAAGTTCAGTTAAAAGCCAAACTGAAAAGGTTGCTTGCATGTTGATGTGTGTGTGTGTGTGTGTGTGTGTGTGTGTGTGTGTGTGTGTGTGTGTGTGTGTGTGTGTGTGTGTGTGTGTGTGTGTGTGTGTGTGCAGAAAGAGCCTCTGGACGACTCCGGCTGGACCATTAAGAACGTCCTGTCGCTGCCAATCGTCAACAAGAAAGAGGAGATCGTGGGTGTGGCCACGTTCTATAACAGGAAGGATGGGAAACCCTTTGATGAAATGGACGAAACCCTGATGGAGGTACAGGCTGTTTGTGTGTGTGTGTGTTTGTGCGTGTGTGTGTGTGTGTGTGTGTGTGTGTGTGTGTGTCAGCACTGAGTCATTGGTTTATAAATACACTCGGGCCATTCAGAGCGTCTGCATTATTTATCATTTGAGCCTGGAGGCTTTTTACTGAAGTTTCTGTATCCGCCTCGCTGCTCTGGATTCAGTCAGAACACACAGCGTGACAGTTTGATCCTCAACTGTTTCTTAAAATCAAAGTAGTTTGAGGAACATTTTTTTCTGCCGACATTTGGATATGATTTGCGTTTCATATTTGCTGCACCGCAAAAAAAAGATTTGACCAAAATCGCCCTCAGAGAGCTTTTCCATTGGATGATTTACCGAATAATGGGCCTCATGCAAGAAACAGTGTACAAACACATTTTCTCTTATTTTTGTTTGTACCCACATTTTTTTCTTATTTTTGGGATTCACCAATGTTTACCAGTATTTACTGATGTTTTTTATGTTGTATGTTTTTATGTGTTAAACACAGACTTTGATTTCAGATTTCAGATTTCAGACAATGCTAATGCAATCAAGCAGACAGACAAAAAAATAAAATATTCACAGACAATGACAAACATAAAGCTAAATAAACATACAGTGACATGGTATACACATTTAAAAAAGAGTGAGAAGTATAAACATATTTATTCCCACCCCTTCTCCGTAAGGCACTGAATTTTATTTTTTTTATATTTTTCAATTTTAGTTTTCTGCTGTATTCTTTAATTGGGCAATTTTTAACATATAATGACAGAAATATTTTTAAAAATTTTTCTTAGCACTGTTAGTCGAATAGACACCTGTCAGCAGTAATAGGCTATTAACTCCCTCTGTGTCTCTCTGTCTCTGTCTCTCACACACACACACACACACACACACACCTGCTGCTGTGTCCAGTCTCTGACTCAGTTCCTGGGCTGGTCGGTGTTAAACACTGACACCTACGACAAGATGAACAAGCTGGAGAACAGGAAGGACATCTTCCAGGACATGGTGATGTACCACGTCAAGTGTCGCAAAGATGAAATCCAGAACATTCTGGTTAGTAAATAAATGTTTCTCCACCGAAACAAGTTCTGCACGCATTAATACCACCAAGTTTTAACATGTATGGCTTTGTTTTGTTTTTTTTTAGAATACACAGTTTCCAAAAATACTACGTGTGAACTAGTCCTAAATCGTGTTTTTATCTTTTAATCAAAATTTGAGCAAAAGAGCACCTTGAATGTAAAGCTTTTGATAGTTGTTCCGGTTAAAATTAAAGAAAAACTATATTCAGTGTATTTTTAAGTAAATCGAGAAAAAGCGGGCGACAGAACACCGCACCAGGTTTCCTGCGGATCCTTAAAACGCATTAAATTCATTCATTTAAAAATAAGGCCTTAATTGGGATTTAACTGACTTAAATTAATCCTTCAAAAGTCTTAAAATGCTCTGACATAGAAAATAGGATTTTATGAATATTTTTACTTCAGACGTTGTGTTATAAAATCTTAAAGTAGTTGGTAATTTTTTTTTTTGTCAAATAATTTAATAAATTCATTTTCTTACTTGTCATGATGGGAATCTAAGCAGAGGAAACTCACTTGCAGAGTAAAAAACACAAATTTGCCCAGACAGCCCTCCAGAAATGCCAGATTTGAAAAAAGTCTGAAATCTTTTAAGTGTGAAGCTGCAGGAACCGTGCACACTAGTTACAGGGAGCATGAATTCTTCTCTTCAGTTTCGAGCTTTATCTTTTGATATTGGTGCTCGACAGAGTCCAGAAGCCGGTCAGTTTCAGGTGATATGGATGATACAAACAGGAGGAGAGCATCGTTTTTAAGATGAAATAAGCTGTCAGATCGTCTATGAGGTGATTTGTCAGTGGACAGAGAGAACAAAAGCAGAGAGAGATGACCTGTTTGACCTCCGATCAGAAATCAGGTGATTGATGCTAAACCGTTTCATCCAAGGTGAGCTGCTGATGTTGTGTGTTTCCCCAGAACACCAGGGAGAGATGGGGGAAGGAACCGGACGAGTGCGAGGAGGAGGAGCTCCAGGAGATTCTGGTAAACAACAACAAGACACATCCAGCCTGCGATTCAGGAAATTCTGCAAAATTAGACAAACATTTTGACATCTAAATATAGAAGATAGATAGACAGAATAGATAGAAGATACTTTATTGATCCCTGTAGGGAAATTCATGTATACAGCAGCTCAAAAAACACATAACAGTTAATATATAAATAAAATCAGAGATTATAAAAAACCCCACAAGAACAAGTTAAGAGCAGAATGCATCATATCATATCTTCCATGCACAGAAAGAACTACATTTCCCATGATGCATAAATCATAGGAATAAAGTTCCTGTTCTGTGCTTTATTCTAAACGTGTAAATCATATTCACACGATCTGAACTGATTTACGTTTGTCCATCTGTGTCCGCAGTCAGAGGTCCTGCCGAACTCTAAAAAAGTTGAGCTCTTTGATTTCCACTTCTACGACTATTATCACACCGAGATGGACCTGGTGAAATGTGGCATCAAGATGTACTACGAGCTGAAAGTGGTGGACAAGTTCCACGTTCCCAGAGAGGTGGGTGTTTGGTTAGTTAATTCAATGATTTCTCCGTTTGTTGCGTATCTTTTTTAAATTCTCGCAAGAATGAGTTTCTCTGATATAAATCTCTAAGGGTGCAATATCAAACTGACTGAGATTCCCAAAGTTTGAATCTCCTATTATACACTTTTAAATTGATATTTTGTGCCAAAAACAGCAGGGCGGCCTTTCAAAATCCACACTAACTTTTTCTAACAATTTTCCTGTGTATTGTTCTTATGTTTTTTCTTCTGTGTTGTGTTTTTAAAAATATTCCTGTGTGTGTTTTGTGATTTTAAGTGTACAGCACTTTGTAACATTGATATAGTGCTATATAAATAAACTTTATTATTATTATCATTATAGAGAAAGGTTTCTGCCAAAGTGTTATGTCAACCGCCCGTCTGTGTTTAAATTAATTCTGTTGCTACAACCAGATAAGTCATCTGTAAATTTGGTGCTTTTTTGAAGAACGTCCTGCCCTCGTTTATGTAATATTTGTTGTAATTTGATCATGCCATTCGCTATGGTTTTGTATTGTTTTGTTTTTATTCAGTTTATTTATGTTACTGTGTGTTTTTTAGGCCCTGGTGAGGTTTGTCTACTCTCTGAGTAAAGGTTACAGGAGGATCACCTACCACAACTGGAGACACGGATTCAACGTGGGACAGACCATGTTCACTCTGCTCATGGTGAGACACACACTCCTCCTTCATCCCTCCCTCACCTCCCGCTCTCGTCCTCCTCCTCGTCTCTCCTCATCGTTCATCCCTCCTGTTCCTCCTCCTCTCTCTGATTCAAAGTGATAAACGTTCCCTCTTCTCCTCCTTCACTCCTTCATCTGAGTTAATGAAGTGTGTCTGTGAATGAAAAGTGAGTCAGTGTTGCTTGAACTGGTCGTTAATAAGAAAACCAGTGAGCGTCGTTATTGTTTATATTTACAGCCCTTACTGGGAAATGTGGTCAGCCTGTATATTTATAGGTTTTTAACCAGTATGAATGCCTGCACGGCATGCATGTGCACATATGTCATCATGTTTACTTATTTATGTAAATAATATTTATAATATTAATTTTAATAATATTTATACGTGTGAAACATGAATACACCCACCTTGACTCTATGAATAACCTGGATCTCTCCTCCCCTCTCTCTTTTAACATTTATGATTTTTACTGATTAATTGAGAAAATTATCTGCAGATTAATCCATTAATGGTTTGGTCGACAAAATATTAGAAAACAGTGAGAAACGCCTGTTACACTTTCCTTTTTTAATCCTTTATTACCTGAGCAAATTGGCTTGATGTCTTTCAAAGGTATGAGAGGAAGAAGGCAAAAAGTAATTTAACAAAAGACATTTACAGGAAATTTACAAAAAGTTACAAGAAAATTACCTGAAAATAACCAACAAAAAAAGAAAAGTTAAAAAAAGAAGAAAAACCAACACTAAAATTTAGCACTAACCATGAGTTAATGCTAAAAAAGAAAAAAAAAAATTTAAAAATGCGTAAAACATGTTTGCTTTGTAGAATAACTCTAAATAAATAATGATTAGCTTCATAAATGAACATTTCTGGACATTTTTCCTGAGTTTTTTGATAAAATCATATAGTCATAAAGTAAATCAAATTAATTTTCTCAGATTTCAGAGGTTTGTTTCTCCACATTATTCACCAAATTAAGAAAAAAAGAAATAATATAATTTATTTATTCCCTCCCCATCATATTTATAACCATCTTAAGACCCTTGAGAGTGTTTCAGTGTCCCAAAGTGACTTCATTAAATGTCTTGTTTTGTCCAACTGACATTTCCAAACCTCAAAATAATAAATTTGTCCTCAAGCAAGATTTAGGAAAGCTGCAAACTGTCACATTTAAAGACCTGGAATATCAAGTTTGGGCATTTTTTGCTTGAAAAATGACCTAAATGATAAATTTATTATCAGAGTAGGCGCTTATTGATTTTCCGTTGATGAAATAAATAAATATTTGTGTAGTCATTGCAGCTCTTTTGTGTTTCTCAGACAGGTGATTTGAAGCGTTACTACACAGACCTGGAGTGTATGGCCATGGTGACCGCCGGCCTCTGCCACGATATCGACCACAGAGGAACCAACAACCTCTACCAGATGAAGTAAGAGCTGCAGGGGGCATAAAGGCGGGAAGGTGTGGGTGTTTCAGCATGTATTTACATTTTTGAAAGGTAGTTTCTGACCTGCAGAGGTAATTTATAATTTTAGAAGTACCGTAAAACTTGAATTCATAATTATTCGCTTTTATCACTTAACTCTTCTTTTGAGTCCCAAAACATTACATCTGCCCCTGGTGATAATAACGAGAGCTCAGCGCGAGCGGCTGGATGAGACACGGAGTGATGCGTCCTGGTGTTTCTAAATAATTCATCAAAAGTCTGATTAAAGCTGAAACTAACACAAAGTAGTCTGTAGCAGTGTAAAGAAGTCACTTTCACCTCTGCAGATGTGTCTGTTTCAGACACTTTGGTGCTGTGAGGAGAAGCTGCGCTCTGTTTGTCTGTCTCACTGTGCTGCTGACAGACCATCAGCTGTTTGATCCGCCATGATGAAATGCTGTGGCTGTCAAACACTCAGCTGTTCGACAGTCAAAGTCGTTTTTTACATGATTGTTCAACACTTCCGTCTCCGCTGTGTTTTCGGCAGATGCGTGGGAGTTAACAGCCCCGGAGGGGAAAGGGTTAACAGAATGTTTAGATAACTGAAATACCCAACATGGCCAAAATTATGTTGGTTAGAGGTTTCGATCATTTTTTGATTAACTGCCCAGCACTACTCCTTAAAAAATATTGTTCTCATTCTTACATTTTATTACAACTTGGCCACGAGTCCGGATAGGACGAAGCTTGGGTCCAGATCCGGACCACGGTCTGCCAGTTGGTGCTGCCTGATGTAGACCATCCAAGTTGAACAATGAAATCAATAAAAACTGAGGTAAAAACATTTAATTAATCAAATTGAGGAAAACACACTAAAATCAAAGCAGTCAGCGAGCAGAAATAAACAACATGATACATTAGAAATATATTGTATTTATTACCTGCTGCCTCGACCCAATTTCTGTCTCTCAGCTTGTAAATCCGACTGTTTGGTTATTCTGAGAGCGTTTAATTGACTCAAGGTGACAGCAGCCACTCCTCCTGCGTTCAGGCGAGCTGACCTCAGCTCTTTATGTGAAGGTAACGTGACACACTGAGAACATCAGTGAGCAGATATTGACCAGATACACCTCCAGCTGCTCGGCTCCACCTGCTGATGGATGAGCCAGTGAGAGCCGCCATTAGCCGCGGACACAGCAGGCCAGGCCCACCCTGGGTTTAACACGCATGATGTATCACAGGGTAACCTCCCAACTCTGTGTGTGTGTGTGTGTGTGTGTGTGTGTGTGTGTGTGTGTGTTTTCACAGGTCTGGCAATCCTCTGGCGAAGCTTCACGGCTCCTCCATCTTGGAAAGACACCATCTGGAGTTTGGCAAGACTCTGCTGAGAGATGAAGTATGTTGCAGTTCACACACACACACACACACACACACACACACACACACACACACACACATACACATGCATACATGTATACAGGCGGGACACATTAACACCTGAACATCTGAGCAATTTCAAGCAATGCAACACAATATTCCCAAAATATAAAGAGCTGAGGCCCCGCCCCTCTCTTAGCCGGCCTCTAATCGACTCAGTGAGGAGGAGAAAAATTATGAAAAATGATCATTTTTCTACCATTCAATGTTTTGTTGATGGAAGCAGCTGCAGTGTAAAATAATATTTTACTGTCTGGTACAGCAGTTCATACCCATTTAGTTTTGACAAAAAATACAGTATATATTGTATGTATTTATTTATGTAGTTCGTAATTTATTATTATTATTATTATTATTAGTTTTTTTTTCAGTCACACATCATTTCTGTTTCACATCAAAGAAGGCCTGTTTGAGTTTCTTCCTGCTCCTCATGTGTGGTGTAAGGCTTTGAGATCAGATCTGCTACCGTACACATACTACTACACACAATACTTTCTTTACACTTTGAAACCTAAACAAATTGCCTTGATTTCTTTCCAAAAAAATGGGCGAAATGCAGTGAGCAATAGTAATAACCCAAAAATTTAGGTGGGTAATAGCCCAAAAATTAGCAAGGAATAGGAAAAAAGTACAAGAAAATTACCTGAAAATTTGTAACCCTTGCTTTTTATTATTTTTTTCTAAATCTACTAATTTAACTTATTAACTATATTAAAGCAAACACACAAGGAAATCCTAAAAAAGTGCCTAAAATGATTAAAATTCTGTAATGTATTTTGACAAACTTGATAAATATCGTTTTCCTCTAGCTTTTTCTTTTTTCCCTTGACATTTTACCCTAGCTTTTTTTTCTAAATATACTAATGTACCTAATTAAATTTAAAAGCAAACACTCAAGGAAATGATCTGAAAAAAGTGTGTAAAATAATCCAAATACTGTAATATAATTTTACATATGTAATGAAATGATTTTTTTCTGTGGCTTTTAATATTTTTCTAGACATTTTTCCGTAGCTTTTAAAAAATAACTTTCTAAATCTACTAATTTCTTGCAACATGTGGAACATTTCTTGCTAAGGTGGTCTTTGACTTTTTCGCCATGTTTTTGGGAGAAGTCACACCAGTATGTTCAGGGTTCAAAGATTCAGATATTTGTAAAAGACAGCACAAGAAAAGTGATGTCACTCCAGGTTTCAAGGGGTTAAACTACCCAGTATTCGTGTTGATCTCTGACTCTTTTTTAAATTTCCTTTTGTGTTTTAGTCGATGAACATTTATCAGAATCTGAACCGGCGTCAGCACGACCTCGTCATCCACCTCATGGACATCGCCATCATCGCCACTGACCTGGCGCTCTACTTCAAGTGAGTACAGCAGCACGCAGACAGATTTACACATCAGTTATTGACCGAACAGAGACACCGTTCACAGCTCGCATCAAAATGTGTCTCATAGCCACATTGTATCCTGAAATGATTTCATTTAGTTACATTTACACCCAGTTTGGGTCTAGCAAATACACACAATAAAAACGTATGACACACAGAGATGTGCGTAACTGTGGAGGACTGAAAATGATGAAATAACAAATAAATAAATGTGTCAATAAATAAGTGAAAATGCCAAAAATGGCAATATCTATTGAATTTCCATTTTATTTACCAGTTTATTCATTTTTATATTTATTTGCTTATTTATTTATGCATTATTTTCCTTATCGCCTATAAATACATTTATTTATAATAATAAACGTAGGGTGCTGCTACTATTTTCTGGGCTCTGGAGCTTCAGTATAAAATCAGCAACAAATAATCGGATCTTCAGTCAGGAACATGTGGACGAGGTCTCAGCACAGTGTTCCTAACATCAGGAAAAGTTTTTGTATATCAGTCCGTGGAGTGAAACTCTGGAACAGTTTAATGTGGAGCTAAAACAATGTCCAAAGCAGAGCTGAGTGATGTGTGGGAGACGGTGTCACTAATGCCGGTAAAGAACATGCAGTAAAGACAAACAAGACATTAAGTTTATTATGAAATACTGTTTTATTTCTGTGCAGGAAGAGGACGATGTTCCAGAAGATCGTGGACCAGTCCAAGACCTATGAGAACTGGAACGATTGGACCAAGTACATGATGCTGGAGACCACGCGCAAAGAGATTGTCATGTAGGCACAAACACACAAACGTGCACTCACAAACTAAAGCGCCGTCCACATCAAGCACTCTAACTGTGACTATAACTAAGACAATAACGGGGGGGGGGGGTCCACACCAGAAAAAAATGGATGTTGATGACCTGCTACTACTGTACGCTGCGAGGAGGTTAAGTGAGATAGTCTTTGGTCCAGGACACAAGGTGCAGGTCCACCAGCATCCTGTCCAGCTTCTCACAGAGCAGTGAGGGTTGGATGGTATTAAATGCACTGGAGAAATGAAAAAAAGGTGATTCTCAAAGTGTAGCCCCCCCGTGTCAAGGTGGGAGTAGGCCCGCTGCAGTAGGTAGATGATGGCATCCTCAACGCCCACCTCCTCCCGGTAGGAAAACTGAAACGGGTTCTGTGCACGCTGACCTGATCAGCAGTGATGTAGGGAGGGGGTTGATGGGAGGCTGCTGCATTGGTGGGAGTCACAGCTGCATCATCCAGGTCAGAGATGTCCTGAAAATGAGGCTTTAACGGAGTGAGGCTGATGGTGTGCTCCGATATCGGTAGTTGTCAGAGCAGCAGCAGCAGCAGCGGTGAACGTCGCAGTGGTAGCAGTGGCGATGGTCATCCCAGGAGCAGCAGCAGTGGTGGTTGCAGAAGCAGCAGCGTTGGTGGTTGTCGTGGCGGCAGCAGGGGTGATGAAGAGGAGGCAGCCGGGGCTTGGCAGTCAAATCATTATAATTATTGCTATTTTTATTATTATAGTTATCGTCGTAGTTATCATTAACGTTAAAACTGTCGTTATAGTTATTGTTAACCTTATAGTTATCATTATTGTAACAATTATAGTTATAGTTATCGTTCTTGGTGTGGACGGCTCTTAAAACACGAGGGAGGCACCAACAGAGATATACGGAAAAACAAACCTGAGTCATGTGATGTGTTTCCAGGGCCATGATGATGACTGCCTGTGACCTGTCCGCCATCGCCAAACCGTGGGAGATTCAGAGCAAGGTACGAACCTGTGTGATCTCCACACAAGGTCCTCTTCATACTTCACAGCAGTCGGTGTAAAAAAGGCACTCCAGCCTCTCTGACACCCAGCCGTTCACAGTAATAAGGCGCACGCTCGTACACAGGCACCATGAGAGGCTCTGCGAGGGGCGGACCGATGATAAAGTAGACGGAGAAAGACATTCTGTCAGCGCTGCCATTTCTCCCAGCAGTGATTCCTGACGGCCTCATGCATCAAAAGCAACTCGCTGCTTTTCATTCCCCTCATCACCGCGTGGCAGGCTCGGCATTTTATTTCAGTCAAGTACGTAATATACACATCGCCGCCGAGCCTGCACACACAGGCATATCAATATGAACAGGAAGTGTGTCTGCTGCTATTCGACAGATGCTGCCGGAGGGTCATTTTTTACATTTATTTGTCTGCAATTGACTGGGAACATATGCTTTTTATCAGTTACGCCGGCCTCGCATTCTTATACATGCACAGAAGATGGAAACTCATAGCAATTGCATTAACACAGAGCCCATAAAAAAACAAGCAGTGGCAATTTAAAGCGCAGCTAGTTGAGTCGTGGTGAAGGGTTTCACGCGTCTGGGGACAGAAGAATTTCATTTCTGCATCCAAACTTCTGTTATTTTGTCAGATTTTCTTCCAATCTGTAAATTAGTGGATGATTTTATGTCCCCAGGATGCTAGAAATTATTCAAATAAGATGATTTGTGAAGGAAAAAATGTCTGCTTGAACTGTTCCCACCCTTAGACCTTTACTTAACCAGTAATGAGGGGGTCACAAGTAGACATGGCTTCATTTCAGAGGGTCACGAGCTGAAAATGTTAGTGCTCCTTCTCATTTTCTAGATCAGTAGCTCCTGTGCTGTCACGGCATGCATCATTTAAGAGGACTTTTTTTTTTCCTTCTCCCAGGCTCATTCAGAAAATAAGCCCACTCGGTGAAGGGAGTCTATTGTTGTTAATGTGGAATCAACATTAACTTGCAGCTTTAAACACCAGCCGTGCTCAACTTTTCTTTTAAAGCCGGAGCACAGAACTTTTGTCTCGCAGTGAAAGTAACCAGACAAACTGTAGGTGGGTTTCCTTTAACCCTCAAAGTGCGCATTAAAATTGTGACTATAAAATATGCCTAATGGAACCACATCAATTTTGAAAAAACCTAATTATCGCAAAAAAAGTTTTTTTTAGGTGGTATTTCAGGCGATTCGAAAAGGCCATATTTCACAAAACTTCAATGGAAACACTTTTAGTCTTTTCTAGGTCACATGATGTTATGGCTATGTGCTTGTCAGTAGGAACTGGCTCCCTCATGATGCAGCAGGAGCTACAAGAGCTGTTATTGCATCACATAACTCTGAGAAAGTTGTGCAAATCATCCCGAAGTTTAAATCTACAATTCCTCTGTGAAATCGTGAACTATCAGCTCCCAGAAATCCCTCATATGTGGCCGCTCCCACATATAAGGGGCTCGCCTTTACATTATGGCTCCATAACACGCCTACGTGGCCTTGGATTGGAAATAATGACGGCTAGTTTGGTGGCTTCAATAGAAATAAAGCTGCTAATGTTTCGAACATCCATCGCCATGGTTACTGGGATGTTATCAACAGAGAAGAAGTCACAGAAAATCACTCAGTGGAAACACAGTCATCTTCCAATTGTGTTTTATCAACATTTTGAAAATTTCGATTAAGTTTTGTGCAAATCTGTAATGGAAAGGGGAGGTTAGATGAAAATATTTAATTTGGAAGACTGAAAATACATGATTCTCAACGGTTTGGAGCATTATTTGGGTAATGTGTTTATATGAAGCATCATCATCATCATGTAGAAACCTGTCAGGTCAAGTGGGAAAAGTCTTTAGAAGGGCTTGAAAAAAATAGCATTTTGATGTTAAAACATGCGTACTTTGATAAGAAAAAAGTTTAATGTCAAGAACTGAATACATAAGGAACATAAGGGAAGCTACAGAATGATATAAAAACCTAATAATAATCTTAATAATAATGGAGCTACCCTTTTATTATTTAAACAAACAGCCTTTTCTTCACAATCATCCCTCACCTTCACGCTCCGATTATCAAAACCATGTTACATGTAAATGTCTTTTATGGTTGTTTTTGAACAGGTGCATTATGCAAGCTGTTATAAAACAAAAACATAGAGATGGAAAAATATTTATTACTGCACAAAGTGTTATTGCAAACAGAAGTAAAGTTTTATATGTCTTCAGTTCTCTAACTCCTCCTGCATTGCACAACTACTGCCAATTAGGATATTCCCTTTTTATTTTTAAGCCTTTTTTTTTTTTTTTTTTATTTAACCTTTGCCTGCTCCTGGTGAGTCAGCTCTACATCCCACACACACTGTCAGGGTATCTATCTCCGGCTCCGGCCGGCCTCCTGCGAATTGTGCTCCCAAAGTAGTTTGATGACTAACTCTTCTCCTTTTTAAAGGTGAATTCATATATTTCAGCTGCCCTTCGAAATGTTTTGGTGGTTACCGTGTTCAGAGTCTTGCACATGCTCAATTGTTTGTTTTTAACTGAGTGAATCTCAGCTGCTGCCAAATGAGTCGCTATAGTAGCTCTGCTTTGTGATTTATATAGATAAGATGGTCATATTTCTACACAAAAATCTTCCACAGTACAGATAGATTCTCTCAGATTTTCGCTGATGATAGACGGGTCTCTCTAAGATGTTATTGAGAGACAAAAGCGCCGGCTGCTTCACTCTAGATAAGATATTCCACTGACATTTTTATGGCTGATATTTTATTTCGTTCTCAGTTCTGCCGCCCACGCGTGCAGAATATCTGGCTGCACCAGCCGCGTGGCAATTGTTCCCCAAAACCGGCTTGATGACTAACTCTCTAAAATGAGGTTCCTATCGTGAATGCAGAATTCACATATTGTTCATCGGATCTCACGTTGCTCCATTTTAGGTTTGTGAGGGCAGACAAAACAGGCTTTCATCTCGTCAAGACACAAAGCCCGAAACTGCCTTGTGAGCAGTGAATAAGATTCTCATTTATGGGACATTGTGAAAGCTTTATGGGCTGATTTTAGCCACATGCACGGGAAGACTTCCTGCTTGTTAAAATGCCACTCAAATCATGGAAATGGTGCTCCTGCTGTCTTACAGCCTGTGTCTTACAGCCTGTGTCTTACAGCCTGTGTCTTACAGCCTGTGTCTTACAGCCTGCTGTCTTACAGCCTGTGTCTCACAGGAGAGTTTCACCAGAGAGCACTGACATTATTTGTCATAATCAGTTTATCAACTGAGGGGAAATAAATCCACAACCGTTTTGATAAAAGAGCATTCATACAAGCAAAAATGTCAAACTTTCTTTGGTTTCTTTTATTTAAGTGTGCCATTTTTTCCTCGTCCATTGTGCGTTAAACGTGTTTTGGACGGTTTGTTTGCTTTAAGGGGACCTGTTATGCTTTACCTCGGCAATTTGGTGTAATTTTTTTTTCACACGTGAGTAGAAGATGAGCAACTTCAGAGGAACTGAAAATAAGCAAGAAATTAGTAAGAAGTGCAAGAAAGTTATCCATTGTTTTTGAAAGATCAAATTTGTCCGGAGTTTAAAGGTTTAAAAACTTGTGAAAGGTGTCTAAACGCTACTACACGCAGCTACATGCTGACATCAGGGAAACATGTAGTCTTGGTTGCCAGTGTTGTTAATTTGTCCCTGATTTTCGACCAGATTCCTGTTGGAGCATGTCCTGCAGAGTTTAGAAGCTTTCATTGGTGATTTTTCGCGATAGAAAGTGCCGCTCTTCTCAGTTATAGTCATTCCCCAGCTGCAGTGCAAAGATGCAAAAGACCTAAAAAGCTGACGAATCAGAGAAGGCGGGTGATCCAGCACAGACAGTATGAGGAAAATAAATTGTTTTATGAGCATTAAAGCATGTAAACACGCTCTAGGAGAAACAGTGACAACCGAATGCAGCTTGTTTTTGAAAACCTTGATCCCCAAACTATCAAGTTTTTGGAAACCGTAAAAAGCAGCTTGTTTTGAGCCTAACCGTAGAGTTTATCCAGAGGACTCAAAACAACAGGGAGTGCTGAAGTGAAGATGAGAATCAGCTGAAGGGTTTTACATGTGATTGTTGTTATTGTCACTTTTTGTGTTGTTGTTGTTGTCACCAGCACCACTGACTCAAATCCCCTTTGATTCACGCTGTAGGTGGCGCTGTCGGTCGCTGCAGAGTTCTGGGAGCAAGGAGACCTGGAGAGGACGGTCCTGGAGCAAAATCCCATAGTAAGGACACAAAGAGAGCGAGGCACTAAAAACAGGGGTTACAGAAAGCGTTTGGGGGGTGGAGCATGTTAGATGGCATGCACATGACAGTATTATGTAATGTATTAGTATATTTGTATTGTATTCATTCCTATGAGAGCTGCTCATTGGCACATGAAGCAGAAAACGCTCTTTTTCTGGGTGGGTTTCGGATTATGTAAAATACCCGGATCCACTGGCCCGTCGAGCATGTGTAGTAGAGATGAGCGCGTTCGAGTGTGCCCGAGCGGGTAACTTCCACCAGCAGAGCGACTGACTTCTGCATTAGTGCCTTACTAGCTTGAATGGGGGTCTAAAAAATTAAATCTTCTGGCTCTTTTAGACTTTCCAAATGTTATTGAAGCAGATGGTTTACATCTATAAAGTGATAGGAGTCGTTTCGCAGGGGTTTTGATGCTCACAAAAAATTATTCACTGACAGACGTTTCTTTCCCCATGTAAGTCAGTGGGGCCAGTGTGCATCACGTGACCGACTCAAACGGTGTAATCCCACTTCAGCCACTGTGTAAATTTTGCATCAGTGCATGGCGCTCTTCCCGGGGGCAGAACATTGAAGATGATCAATGTTCTTCACTTCAACTGTCTGTGATTTTAATGTTTTGGTGGATTGGTGTATTTTTACATGAACCTTTTTAAGGTTGACTGTGGAAAATTGGGCATTTTTTTCACGTTACACATCCTGAAGTTCATCAAGGTTCAGGGCTTAAAGGTCTGATCTTTATAATGAGCCTCGGGCTCGTTGGATCCTTTATAATTCAAAGTTTTTTTGTTTTGTTTTGTTTATGTAGCGCCTTTAAAAAAACAGTTAACAAAGTGCTCTGACAAACAGAGCAAAGCCGAGGCTGAAAACTCCAGAGTTAATAAGACAAAGGAAGTTAGTCAATAATGCCGACAAAGGGCAGACGAGATTGACGGCAGAATTAAACAGGAGAGTCGAGGCAGAGAGACGTACGGTAACGAAAAAACGATAATCTGAGCAAACCTGGACATTATTCTGTAGTTTGAAGAACTTAATGCTGCACATCTAAAAAGCTGTTAAATGCGAGATCAATCATTTCAATTAATTTGAATTGAAAAATGTTTTTGTGTCGCCGGATTTTTCTGTTTAATTTTATATTTCCAGTGTTTTCTTTCACATAAGTTTGTGCCAGTTAAAGTTTGAGAGGAGGAGGATTTGGTGGGTGGACAGGAATCATGGGAATTAAGGCAGGACAAGGCTTTCCTTGAGGCTTCAATTTAGGACGGAGAGCGGGAAGGACACGATTAGAGAGAAGGAGAACAAGAGACAGAAACGCAGTTGGAAGACAAAATGAAAAGACAGATTTAGTTCCCCGTGGCGGTGGTGTTGAGCGATGCACAGGCCATTATGTGGAGCAGTGATACAGAAAGAGCGGGCGCTGTGGCCCTAACCCAGCCGACCGTTCCCTCCTCTGGCTCTCTCTCCTCCACTCTGCCTCCGTGTCTCTCCCCCCTCGCTCCGTTTCAGTCCCTCGTGTCCTTGAGACACTTGAAGTGCGAGAAGCACCATCCCACACTCTCTAACCTCGCGGTGCTCCGAATTTAATAGCATCTGTGTCAGCAGGGAAAACTTTTCATTTTGATCAGTTTGTGTTTTCCCAGCAGTCGATTGTGTGACTCACTGTGGTCTGACAGGAAAAGAAAGACTTTGCAGAGGCTGCGGCACAAACGTAGGTGGGCAATTACAGCCAGCGTGAACCCTCTGACAGGTTCCTGCGGTCCAGTGCGCCGCGCGCGTCTTTTCAGAAGTGCCCGCTGCTGCGAATATAATGTAACTTCACACCTTCAGAGTTTTATACATGAACACATATATGCTGTTTATACGTACAGCATAGTTTCAAATCTAACTGGGTGAATTAAGGGTTAATTTTAACCAAACCAGAGCAGGCGATTGTTGGAACAGCAGCGAGACAAAACAAGACGCTTTTTGTGAGTTTTAGTTTGTTTCTGTTGACTTTGAATTTTGTTTAAAGGTGATTAAATGAATGAAATGATGTATATTTAAATGAAGACACGTGAGTTTGGAATTGGTGATTTTTGGGCTGTTTCTTGTTAAACTGAAAGCATCTTACTCTAACAAACAGGTTTATCTCTGTAGGGCCCTGTCCATGATGTTGTCTGACACCTATAATAACAATCTGAGCCTGTCAGCGGCGAAAACCAGCACTTTTAATGGATTTAAATCGATGGTGCAAACATGCACAGAATGGTCACATCGCAGTCAGTTTTTTTGGCTCAATAATGGATCTGTTTTACAAATTGTAGATACTTAAACACAGAATCATGGTAAAATTGGGTCCAGGTTAAAAATATCAGACTTACCCTTTAAGTAAGTTGATAAATCCAGTCTTATTTTATTCCTTTTTTTTCTTCAGTCATTTTCAAGGTGAACACTTGCGCCGCTGTTTGTAATGCAAAGATGTTGTGACGTGTGTGCAGATAATGAGGCAGCTAGGTCGGTTAGCCTGCAGGCTGTCCCCCAGATACAAACCAGGGGCCGAATTTATTTTGGTCAGACAAAGTGAGAAGTGTTGAAGGAGCTTTACTGTCCGTAATTGTCGCTGCAAACTGTATTTATTTAATCATAATACAGATGAAGCGATTAAACCGCGGTGGCTCAGCAGGAGGGTCGATGATCTCGTCAGTATTTGTGTTTTAACCACTTTTTTCTTCTTCTTCAGCCCATGATGGACAGAAACAAAGCCGACGAGCTTCCGAAGCTGCAGTGTGGTTTCATCGACTTTGTTTGTGCTTTTGTGTACAAGGTCAGACATCACACCGAACACAAACACACACTTCTGATTCTCTAAACCGACCGAACACTCGCTGCAGCCGAGCATGAGCGTACAGGTGCGACACCTGTTGAATTTGATCTCAGACTGTTCAGTTCTTCTGCTTTATCTGGTAATTGATGGCATTTTAACTCGATATCGACTTTTCGGCTCAGTAACTGTATTTCAAGATGGTTCAGGTGCACAACTTGATTACAGTCATCGACTCTGCGAGCAGCAACTGGAACTCGTTTGTTAGTTTTATATTTCAAAGATTTCATCAATGTTTGGCTCTAACAAAGCTGTATTGATTGGCTGCGATCTGATTTGTGTTGACTCGTCCTCCCTGCGGCTCTCCAGGAGTTCAGTCGTTTCCACGTGGAGATCACCCCCATGCTGGACCGCCTGCTCAACAACAGGAAGGAGTGGAACGCCCTGAAGGAGGTGCACGAGGCCAAGCTGGCGGCCATCGAGGAGCAGAAGAAAGCCAAGGAGGAGGCGGCGCAGAAAGCTGCGGGCACCAGACAAGGTAAGGAGGCTAAACACACAGATGCATCACTCGGTTTCATGAGTGGCGGAAATAGTTTAAACATTTTGGTTGATGACGTTGAGGCAGATTTGAGTGAGAGATTTATGTCAAACCTGCTGCCTAGGGACCATACGCTGCAAAAAATTCAAAGTTAAAAAGCTGAAATTTCTTCAATTGCTTGTTTTTTGCTTGACCTCATTGAAGTAAACTTATGGCTGGTGTTATGAATAAGTTTGAGGAAAAAGAAATCATAAATATTTTCTCTGTGTTTAGGCAAATGTACTTGTTTTTAGTGTAGTTGACTAGTTTTGAGATATTTTTGAGTTCTGTTGAGACTAGATATTTTTAACAAATCTTAGCACGTAAATTTTCCAGTTCTGTTGCCAAATATTTTTACTCGGGGTTCCTGCGGATTCTTAAAAAGTCTTAAAAGGCATTAAATTCATCAACATAAAATTAAGGCCTTAATTAATATTAAAATGTCTTAAATCAGACTTTCAAAAGAACATAACAAGAAGGATTTTGGTTTTTTTTTTTTCTTATGTTGCACTATAAAATTTTAAAATAACTGGAAATATATTTTATTTAGTTTGGTTATGGTAAAATCAGTCTTAAATTTAATCCGAATGGCAATTTAAAAAGCCTTAAAAAGTCCTAAATCTAACCTGCCTTAAGCTGCAGGAACCCTGTTTACTTATTTCAAGTAATATTTCCACCAATTTACTGCTTTTTTTCTTGTTTTTTAGAGATGACTTTTTGCAGTTTAGTAACAGAATAGACACACAAATATACGCACAAATACACACATACAGGTGTAAAAAAACCTATATGTGCATTTTTCTTATTGTCACGTTAAATGATAGAAAAATAACTTTCTCTCTGTTTTTCCTTCCCTTCCTTCCTTTCTTTCTTTCCTTCCTTTTTTCCTTCCTCCTGCAGCGAGTGCAGCCCAGTCCAATTCAAAGACTTGTGTCGTCAGCTAGAGCTGCTGTAACAGCACCAGGTCGCCCGCCTCACGGTGGCGGTCCAGCGTCCACGGTTTTTTAAAATAAAAATTTTTTTTTTTCCATTGTCATTTTTGAGATTTCACCTGAAATCCAGTTTGCTGAAAGCACATCTCTTTCTCCAGCTCTCTCCTGAACTTTGTCTGCTCTGCTTTCCTTCTGCTCTGCTCCTTCCTGTCCGTACTTTGATACTCGGATACTGTGATACTCGGATACTGTGATACTCATTAGATGCTCTCGGCATTACGATGCCTTCAGGCGTTTGTTAGAAACTCAGATTTCTGCAGAACAAAAAGATTACATGCACAGGGTCGCGATGTACTTTTTCTCTGTGTCAGTGCACTGGTGGATGTAACTTTTAAAATTACGAGCGCCAAAATAATTTCCTTTGTAACAGAACCTCCGTTGTTACTGCACCACTTGGTGTATTTATCCTTCTTTCTTGGCACTTTAGCCGCGGCCAGATCCAATTAAAAAAATACAAAATTGACTGAGATGTGCCATCTCATATGGATCACACAATATTGGTATTATTAATAATTCTTTTTTATTTTTATTTTTTTAAGATTATTTTTGGGGCATAGCCTCTGTAAACGGGGCGCCTGCTAAAAGGCGCTCCATCATTTTCTGATATGATTTTAAAAAAATGATCATCATGATAATTGCAATAATTCGACCAGTTGAAATGAAGATGTCATACTGTTACGCACGACAACAACAAACATGGCTGAAAGCGAAATTGCTACCAGCTTCAAAGCGGAGGAGCGCAGCTCCAGAAAGGGGCGTGGCTTCAGTGGCGGCGTTAGGCCTCGGTTTAAGATGATTTTTTCATGAGTCTGTGGGAACGTAAGCCGACACGGGCAAACTATAACATTAACGCTGACATTAGGGATGATAACAATTGATCAATGATTGATTAATCGGTCGTAGAATTTATTTGAACATGTGAAATTTAATCAATTAATAAATAGACTATGAAATGCTGTCGAAGTAAATATGCAATATGTTTCTGTCAGCTTTGACTAAAGATAAAATGCATTTGGTATTGTCTGAAATAAGCAAAGTTTTTATGTTTTGTTTTTTTTAAATAACGATTAATCGATTAATCGGTCGTAATTTTACCGTTTAAACTATTGAGAGTCCTTACAATTTGTAAACCTAGTTAATATATAAAACTGTACACTTATTTTTTTTGCAATTGTATATTCTTAAAATTATTAAGAAAATATTTTTCAGTAATTTGTCATTTCATCAAGAATATTATTATAGATATGATATATCATATATGATATTATCATAGGGCCATATTCTTTCTAAAAAAAAAAATGTACATGGTCACAGTTAGTGTGATCCCAAACATGATTACATGGAGCATTGTAGCAAAAATCTGAAGGAAAATATTTATTCATTTACTTTATGAGACGTATTCAGTAGTTACTGCTTTCAGCCATATTCAGACACATTTTGAGTAGAAATCTACTGCGCTTTTCAGTTGTGTATTTTTTTTAAATTATATTGAGACTAATTTGGTGATGTCACATATTCGATAAGACTTATTTAGTATATAATTAGTAACAAGTTATTACTGTAATTCGAGTCCTGCTCATGCGCACAAACTTTGAGCTTTGTTAGGGTGCAGTAATACCATCATGGACATTTTTAATTTAGGTGATGTCTCTTATAAGTTAAAATATTGATTTATGTCGTCCTGTAATTATGGCATCACCATCTTCCTCATGTGATTTTCACAGTTAAAGCTCGTAAATTCTGAAAACTGTGTTTCTGTGGACTCATTTCTCGCTCTTAACACACAGTATGTATAACTTTTACTGTAGTTACTGATAAAGAAATGTGAATTTCCTAATGAGTCGCTTTGCAGAAATTAGTAAAAGTATGTCGCTATTTTCCTGCTGAACTGGTGTGTGTGTGTGTGTTTTTACTGAGCTGAGTTTAGATTCAGATAGTTTACTGTAGTGTTAGTGTGTGTGTGTGTGTGTGTGTGTGTGTGTGTGTGTGTGTGTGTGTGAATGCTTTCTGCATCCACAAACATTCCTGTGTGGTCTTATTGGTCTAAACAGAAGATAAATGTGTATATTTCCGGATTAAACACAGGTTTTTGCAGATAGACGGTGTTTGAAAGCACTTCTGTCAGTGTTTCGTTTCCAAGACAGCGACCGTTGACACTCTCTCTGCATGTTTGTTGAACTCTCGCTGCACTTTCATTTCATTCCCCGAGAGAATCTGTTTGGAAAAGTTTTGCGCTCTTTTCAACCGTGAGGATTTACAACCCAGCAAGCTTTTGAATGACAGCAGCGTGCAGGAGCTGGCCAACTGTTGTGCCAACATGCGTTTCCCCCAAAGTAGGTATCCCCCGCTGGTAGTGAGTCCGACAGTTTCAGTCAGGGAAAATAAACAAGAAAATCTTTTCAGCCCAAAGCACAGATGTTTATTGATCATACGAGAAGATATTCAGGCTTTAAATGGAGTTGCTTGAAAAAAAAATATCAGTAAGCACTGAATTACAAAAAGCATCAACTAGATTAAAACTGGGTTAATCCGGTTAACCCTTTAGGGCCCGCTTTAATATTATACACTCATATCGCTTTGTGCACAAAATGATCTTTTCAAAATCAAGCTTTAAAAAATATTATACATTAATCTTATTTTCTACTCTCCTTGAGTCAATTTTTAACCAACATCAGTCCTAAACATAAATAAAATATCCATTAATTTTCAGAATTGTAAAACTTAAAAAAAAACAGGTTTTTATGCCACTATCTTTTAAGATAAAAAAAACACACACAAAAAACCCAGAATTATTGTCAATATACTACATGCAAAGTAGATTTTCTTGTTGATATTCACAGTCTGGGATCTGTCAGTGATCAGCAGCTACATTGACTGTGACAGGTCACCTGGTGAAAATAGCATGTATTTCCTCCATATGCCAAATATGGTCAAAATGACCTCATCAGGTGGAAAATAGTCAAAATGACAAATTCAGAGTCAAAAGCCCAGAATGACACCCAGAAATAATACAAGTCCTGTTTTTCTGCTCTGATGGCTGTGGGATCAAAAATGTCAGTTTGAATGGGTTTCAATGGAGCATTTTTTCACCTGAACAGTCTGAATGTAACTATTTAGTTTCCACAGTGTATTTGAGACTTATTGTAGGAGCTGAGCTACAAATTCACTGATTTCAAATACACAATCTGGACTACATTTAGGACACATGCATGAGCACAGCCACAGTTATTATTATATAATTGTGTTAAT
This sequence comes from Plectropomus leopardus, assembly GCF_008729295.1. Classification (NCBI taxonomy): domain Eukaryota; kingdom Metazoa; phylum Chordata; class Actinopteri; order Perciformes; family Serranidae; genus Plectropomus; species Plectropomus leopardus. Next base: position 33,022,229 of record NC_056471.1, read on the forward strand.
TCTGTTTCCAGATGTCTGAGTTTTATGTAACTATTGTAGTGACATCTTTCTAATTATTACACAGAAAAATAAATAAAACTATAAATGCAACATTTCTGATATGCTTTTCATAAAATTACTGTCCACCAGAGCTGCTCGTTTTACTCCCATAAGTCATCTCCAGTGCAGTTTCTGAGAATCTGGCAGTACATCCAACCGATCTGGTGAGCCAGCCCAGGACCTGCACATCTGTCTTCTTCACCTACATGATCCTCTGAGACTAACCGCTGAGACGAGCGTCCCTGAGACAGTTTGTGCAGAAATTCTTTGGTTTAGAGAGGCTGTTCTCAGACAGTCTTGCAGGTGAAGATGCTGGATGGAGTTTGGTGTTTTTGATAAAACAGCTTCAAATCTCTCAGTAAGGGCTGTCTTGGCAAAACCAGATCCACTCAAAAAACACTCAGCTCAAGATTTCTATGATAAAGGGGTGTTAAAATTCAAATTATGCATGAAAATAACAAAGTCAGACCGCTCTGGAAACTGTTTTTGTCCCGTTTTTGTAGAAAACAGATGCATGCAGAAGAAGAGAAGTAAATTTTTTTAGCATACATGTCAGTTTCACTGTTGAACATGTTAATATTTGTTGTGAGGAAAACATCTGAAAACTGGCTGTGAGAGAGTGAATCTGTGTGAATGAGAGCGAATGGTGTGCAGCACTAATGCAGGATCACTGCAGGAAACATGCAAAAAGCAAGACTGACACAACAGCTGCGCTATCCATTTGCATGTTTCTGTGTTTGTGTGCGTGCGTGTGTGCGTGTGCACGCAGCGGTTAATTCTCCCACCTAGAGCCATACATAATACTGTTATAAAACACAACATGACGCCTGAGTGGGATAATGAAAAGTGATCGCCACTGGAGCCTCGATGGGAGGCAGGACTCGAGCTAAATTCATCATCCCCCCTCCTCCCTCCTTCGCGCGCTGTAGTAATACAATAATAGCATGGATATATAACCCAAGTGTGTCGTCACTGGTGTATGACGAAAGTAGCCATGACGTCAGGGCTTGCTGGCAGCGCAGAGCATTGCCGTATATGGTTGTGATGATCAGCTGAGCTCGTGAAGCTCGGCTCTGACGCAGCCACAACCCGTGACTGCAGAGAGAGAGGCAGCAGCTGTAGTGCACCCGTGAACCTGCAGGAAGGGAGCTTCAGCCTCATTCCAGCAGCGATCGGGGGCAGTCGTGACTGCAGAGCTGCCAGCCTGCAAGCAACAGCCGAGAGAGCGATGCAGGACTATTTATAGGACGACTGTGCATGGGTCGGCTGCAGTTTCTATGCAGAAGAAGTCACTTGACTGGTTCGCTCAGGCTTTTTTTTTTTTGCCTCAGTGATGCAGAGTCATCAGCATTTTATGATGCACCCTTGTGTGTGCTGTGTTTAGCTGATGCTCTGAACACAATGAGCTCATATTCTGACAGTCGGTCACCTGCGATTCAGGCAGTGAAAAGTGTAAAGTAACCAGAGCTGCAACTAATGAGTTCATATTTTCCTCCTTAACATCCTGTTTTACCCTCATGTTCCACTTAAGTACATTTAAGGTTATTTTTACTGTTTTATTATACACAGTTTAACTGCATAGGACTAAATGTTCATCAAATATTCTGTATACACAACGTTTATTGATAGAATTTTCATCAAATATAAGCACCCACAACTCTTTTTATAGCTGCACCGTTTCATCAAATAGTGACGCTCTAGTTTTTATGCATCATTTTAGACACATTTTCTCCAAATTCAGCCAAATATATTTGATATTTTTGGAAACCCTTGGATCTTCACCTGAATTTGATATAAAGTTATGTGTGGATGTACAATGTTTGGCAGTACAGCATGATTTATTTAAAAGAAATTGGGGGCTTTTTGCTTTTTTTAGAGAAAGGACAGCTCAAGTGTGAAAGGGGGAGAGAGAGAGGGGATGACTGCTGCAAAGATGTTGCAGTTCGACTCACCCACCATGGGTCACTGTTAATTTATCATTCAGTGAATAAAATATCCAAAATAACAAACAGTTCCCATCACAAATTACAATTGGCCAAAGATTTGTCTTGATAAATGTGAAAAAACAGCAAAAAAAATAACCCAAAGTGTTAATTAAGAATCTTCTGAAGCAAAGAAAAGCAAGAAAATATGATGATTTTTTTAAAGTATATTAAAAATGAAAATTTGGCTTTATTTCTTGGCAAATTACTGATAGACATTTTCATAGCAGACAATATTAACACTCTAAATGGTCCCTTTGTGTTTCCAGTTGGCGTGTTTGTTAATGCAGTAGCTGACGAGGTAATATTCGGATTTTGCGTTGGTGACTTCGGTGACACTTCGACTGTAGTTTATGGGGCGAGCTGCTATAACATAAATCATTTCTGTCTTTCAGCTTTAAATGAAAAATACTTCCACAAATCCCATCACTAACTGGCCAACCTACAAGCTGTTAATGATATTTAAATAAAATATTCAGGAGAGCTAACGTGAGCCAGAGTTCTCGATTATTTTCTCTTTATCTCTCTTTCGTATCATTTCGTCATCTACTGTAATTTTGTAGTTCTTTATGAAATCTATTGCACATCTGTCCGTCCTGGAAGAGGGGTCCAGTTCTTCCTCCTGAGTTGTCTAAGTTTTTTGGGTTTTTTTTCCTGTTAAAGGGTTCGTTGGGAGCTCTTCATAGTCGGTGTGAAGGTTTAAGCACAGAGGGACGTCAGATGTTATAAACCCTCTGAATTGTTATTTTGTGATTCTGGGCTTTATAAGTAAAACTGAAGTCAGGAAGAGGGGCTGATAATAATTATAAATCAGGTCTCTAATCCAGACTGTGAACTTGACATAGTGGCCAAATCGTGTAACTTCTAGTTCTGTGAATGAGGCCGTTTGGCTCCCAGAGAGATCTGAGATCTGAATAGACTTAAATTGGCAGAGAGACATCTTTAAAATCAGTTAATTTTTCTGAGCATCAAACCCCAGAGAATCGACTCCTGTCACCATCAGAATTTGATCCATTTTTTCTAACATTTCAAAAATCTAAAAGAGCAGCAAGATGAAATAATTTTATCAACATTTAAGTTAGTGAAGCGCTAAAGCGATAGTCATCTGTTCGGCTTCTGTACGTTTCCAGATCCCGTTCTTTCTGGGGACAATGTTGCAGAACATCTGGGAAGTTTTAAGATTCAAGATTCAAAATTCCTTTTATTATCATTCAACAAAGACATCAGAAATGCAGAACGAAATCACGAGCATGGCTCGGGTTAGAAACACAGATAAAAACAAAGACCGGAGTAACAAAAATAGAGACTTCAATGAATAAATGTGTGCATCAATGAATTAATAAATAATATAATGATATATTTATACCAGGAAAGTTTTTTAACTTTGTGTGCCACTGAGCAACTTTAACAAAAGGCACCCGTCCCCAACACTGTTACAGTGCCTATTTTCTTGTGCGTATAATTGTTTGTATTAAAAAAATTATAAAAAAAAAAAAAAAAAAAACGCTTTTGGAATTAAAATAACAGCTGCAATAGTTTTTTTTTTTTTTTTTTTTTTTTTAAAAAAGTCATTAAAGTTAAAAAATAAATTAAATGTGAGAGGGAAATGACTTTAGGAGGCTGCAGCGATGGGACCGTTTTCGCCGCGTCTTCTCTTTAATGCATGCAGGAGACAATGCCAAATGATTTCGGTGGCAGCAGGTGTGATTTATGTGGCTGCTTGGATCAACATGTCTCATGAGGACAGTTAAGAGGCTTATCCAACAACTCCAGCAAACTGCAGGATCTGTGCAGGAAACCAACCGTGTCACAAACTGCAGCACGTTGAATGTTCCCTGCATCTGTGCGGTGATATAACACCAAATACTGCTGGACTGTGAAGCCGTCGTTCAGCCTCCAAATCCCTCCGGCTGCCAAGGGATGTTTTTGGGGTAATATAATTTATAGTAGTCAGGTGAAAAAAAGTTTGCTGGATTACAGATATGCTGTTATGTATAACCCGAATGTTTTGGAGTTTGATATCTTTTTCTGCAACCAAGAAAAATATTTATATAGCAGGCAACTTGCAACAGCAAAAATAAACCTTTGAGACCTCAGAAAATTGGCTTGGCGTCTTTTGAAAATAGTGGTTAAAATCAATTAACAACTTAAGACGAGATGACCCAAAAATTAGCAAAAAAAAAGTATAAATACAAGAAATATATCTCAAAATTAGGAAAAAAACAAACAAACAAAGAAAGCAATAAATAAATAAATAAATGAAAGGAAACTACCTGAAAAAAGGTGCTTGAAAATAATAATAATTCTGTTAAATATTTTTAAAAACATAATTATAATCATTATAAATATAGATTTTTGGACATTTAACCTACCTTCTTTAAAAATAATTTTCCAAATCTACAAATTTCTTGCAGTTTGTGGAACAGTTCTTAGCGAGTGGCTCATTACTTTTATCCCCATGAAGGTTTTAAATACTTGTAAAAGTGTCTGAAAGAAGAAAAGTGATGTCAGTCCAGGTTTCAAAGGGTTAAAACATCACAAGTAAATGCAGGAAAATGATTAACGTCAAAATACAGCTGGAAATGTGTTTTGTGTGATTCATCTTAAGGGAAATCTGAAGTTATCAGATGTTTTTGGCCGTATGTTTTCCTGTCGTGTGACTCAGCGTCCGCTGAATGTAACTGTGACCTTTGACCTGCTGCTGCTCTCTGCAGCGCGTTGTGTCGCGCTTAATAAGTTTCCCGAGAGAAAACACTCGCTGTGGCTGAAAACCTCATTTCTAAAATGAATTTATCGGTATCCGATTTAAAGCGTAATTGGTTTTTAGAACAAATTCAGCTGTGATGATAAACGTTAAACATCTTAACACGTTTACACGTTCCTCCTCTGGTCAAAGACGGTCCAGCACGCTCCCAAAATCCAAACTACATCGCTCACATTGTGACGGTGACACGTAAATAAAGTCTGGAGCTGCTCCACAAACAATCAGTGCTTTTACATAATGTTAGAAAAAGAGTTATTGTGTTCGAACGACTAAAAACTGACTTTTAAAAACTAAACGTGTGTCTGAATTTAATCGGACTAAACTGATTTTCTCAAAGTCGGACTAACACGTACGGATACTGCATAAACACCTCAGTCTGACTTTAAATGACTCGTCACAGTCAAAGCGAATCAGTCAAATTTTGAAAATCCTGAGGCTCAACATTTGCTTATAAAATATAAAATATAATATAAGAAATCATCAGTCAAAGCCGGCATGTTTTTGAGGGTCAGATTATCTTTGAGGAATATGTGTAACGATCTCACGATGGAAAAAAAAAACCTTTAAATTTTAAAAAAATTTAAGAATACAGAGGAAGACCTTCAGCCTGTTGGTGTGGACTAAGTAAGGAAGAAAGTAATTTACTATATTACTGCGGATGACAACTACACATAAATTTAGGTTGTTTTTTTTTCTTTTCTTCAAATGCTAGAATTTATTCAGGTTTCAAAAACTGTGGCGGGTCAAGTTATCGGTACTACAGGAGCATGAAACATGTTGTTCAGGGTGTCTGGTGGCTTAGTGGGTAAAGCAGGCGCCCCGTGGATAATGGGACTGTCCTTGCTGCCGCGGCCGTGGGTTCGAGTCCAGCTTGCGGCCTTTTGCTGCAGGTCGTCCCCTTTCACATTGTTGATGTGTCCTTTCTAATAAAGGAAAAATGTCTTTAAAAAAAATGTTGTAGTTGCACAGAAAAGCAGATTGAAATGTAAAGTGAATCAACTATATTATTAAAATACATCTTGATTTAATAAATATAAAATAAACCATCAGCATCTGAGACATTTCACTTGACTAATGCAGAAAAAAAGCTGAAACAAACAAACAAATCTGGCTGATGAGTAACATTTTTAAAAATGCCACAGATTTAGCAACAATGCGATCAGGCCGAGTGGAAAAACAAACACGGTTCAGTCTCAGCACGCTGGGGACGGAGGCGGATAAATGGAGTTCAGGAGGTTCATGGTGGACAGTGGCGTCTTGTCCTGGTGTCCCTGTCAGAGTTAAGCTGAAGCTCATGGGGACGACACTGTGTGTCTAATAACGCTGCACTGCAGAGCAGCTCTGTGTTTGCTGCAGTCACGACTGCCCCACAGAAACAACCAAACAGAGGACAGCAGGACAGGAAACGGCTGACAGGAGGATTTCTTGATTTCTAATCGTCTCTGTCCTCTGGCTGTGGGCTCTACAATTAATCACCGACACCAGAAAAAAAAGGGTTAATGCTTTATTTATACAAAACCCAAAGAAAAGTTAGTCATACATGAATTATTTAATACCCGTCTCACAAAGACTTTTATAATCCAAGTAGAAACACTCGGACGGGACGCCAAAATACACCTAAAAAGCAAACAATACAGCAGCCTTGTAACGAGTCCTGAAACGATTCGGAGGACGGAGACGCTCACCCGGCTTTGCTTAGGGGCCACTTTTGCAAAATGACAAAAGGCCAGGGGCCAGTCGCATACGAGTGTGTAGGATTTTAGGACGTATCAAGGAATAAAGGGCATTTGTAGTATTTTAGGACATTTGGAGGATTTTAGGGGGTTTGCGAGCTTTTTGAGTGTTTCTAGGATTTGAGGAAATTTCAAAGATTTTGGGGCAAGGTTTCCAGGATTTTAGGACATTTCAAGGATTTTAGGGAGTTTCCAAGATTTAAAGACATTTTCAATATTTGAGGATGTTTCTGGGATTTTAGGATTCTCTGAGGACTTTAGAAGGTTTCCAGGATTTTGGGGCATTTCTAGGACTTTAGGAAGTTTCTACGTTTTTAGGACATTTTTATGATTTTAGGAAGTCTCCGGTATTTGAGGATGTTTTAAGGATTTTTCTAGGTTTCCAGGATTTTAGGAAATTTCAAGGATTTTGGGGCATTTCTAGAATTTTAGGATGTTTCTGGGATTGTAGGACATTTCAAGGATTTTAGGAAGTTTCCAAGATTTTAGGACATTTTTATGATTTTAGGACATTTTCGGTTTTTGAGGATGTTTCTGGGATTTTAGGATGCTCTCAGGATTTTAGGACATTTCATGGATTTTAGGATGTTTCTTGGATATCAGGACATTTCAAGGATTTTAGGAAGTTTCTAAGACATTTGTATGATTTTTAGGACATTTTCAGTATTTGAGAATGTTTTAAGGATTTTAGGACTTTCTCGAATTTTTGGATGTTACTGGGATTTTAGGATGCTTCCAGGATTTTAGGACATCTCTGGGACTTTATGATGTTTCTAGGATTTAAGGAGATTTCCAGGATTTTAGGACATTTCAAGAATTTTTGGATGTGTGTAGGATTTGAGGACAAAGGGTCTTAGCTAGGACCTCTCCTGAGGGGTGCGGTGGATTCTCCACTGGCACTTTTTTGATAAACAAATATCTATTTTGATGCTGTTTTTTGCACTCTGGCACCTTAAAATTGGTGCCTAGATTTGATTCATGGTGATTATATTTGACAGACTGTAGCTCACCAAGTGCATTTCCCCTTTAAAGGTATTTACGCAGGTAAAAATGACTGAAATGATCACAGTTAGTCAAATAAAACCCCCAAGAATTAAATCTAGTCATTTTGAGGCATTTTTATAGATTTCAGTTGGTCAATATCTTTCTCCGGACTTCAGGTTTTTAGTGTTTTTGTTTCTCCATCTTGTCCTGCTATGATGCTCTAATGTGAGACATCCTCGCTGTATCAGAGCTCTATATTTTATTAACCATGAAATTGTGTTTACTCTTATTTTTATCTGTAGTGCTTTTCCTCTGCCCTCTCAAGGACCTGGTGCATTTAGATTTTCCTCCTCCCTCGTAGCCTTTGGGGTTTGTGAAACATAAATGTTCCCACGTGTTTGTGCTGATGTGGGAGTGACAGGAGACCAGAGAGCATCAGTACAACAGAGCTGGTATAGTGATGTCCCGTGCACAGACATCATCAGTGCAGTCACTGACATGTGAATCACAGTCCAGCCAGGCGGAAAATTGCCAGCGGCTTGTTAATAGGATGCTGTTTAACCAGGGGAAGACTGGGAAGAGTGTGTGTGTGTGTGTGTGTGTGTACGCTTTATGAAGCTGAACGTCTCCACAGCACAGAGAGATGATCACAGCAGCACAATATACATTCAGTCTTGTGTAAACATGCAGGCATACGAGACGATATTAAGCAAACGGTAATTCTTAAGATGAATAACTGCTCCGAAAAACTGACATTTGTTCTGTTCTTGTGTGTTACTGATTTCAGTGAGAGAGAACATTTGTTGAATCAGCAAGTACAAAAAACATACAACCTTTATAATAATAATCTCATACAAATACTAACAAAGCAAAAACGCAAGTGTTTTCAATGCAACATTTTGCAAACATTTTCACGAGGAGGGTTTCCATTACAGATTTGAAATGTCGATATTTCCACTGAGTGATGTTCGGCAACTTCTCTGGCCATTACATGTTCAAAACATTGAATTCTTTGTTATTTATGCCATAAAATATCATTTGGCTGTGGATTTTCTGAAATAAACTCTCTTCAGTAAGTCAATACTGTCTTTGTGAAGATGTATTTGTGACATTTTGACGATTGCCTTGTCAATCATTAGAGATTCGATGACCTTAAAAACTAATATTTCAACCTCCAATAACTCGTCACCCACGAGTATCTCAAGACACAAAAGTGTGACGTTTGGATCAGTGGAGTGTCAATATGAAGCAACTGTTTGGACAGACGAGTTATTGAAGGTACAGTTCACCCCAAAATTAGAAAATGCATTATTTTTTCTCTTACCTGTAGTGCTATTAATCATTTAGATTGTTGCCATGGTGCCGAGTGTCGGAGATGTCTGACCTCGCTCCAATATTACGGCGCTAGATGGCACTCGGCTCGTGCTGCTCAAAACATTTTTTTTTTTTCCATAGTTCTTATGATGTATTTCTTTCTTTTTTTAAAAAAAAAAATGAGCACAGAAATAATGCTGTTCATTAGGATTTTATTTTTTGGAGGCAAATCAATGAATATATGTACTTTATACAGTATATGAGGAGCACATCTCTACAGTTTCATAATGTAAACAATCTCTGAAGAGAAATGTATTCAGTTTAAAAGGAAGCCATAGTCTTCTGTTTTAAACTATTTACATGAATTAAAATATAATTTATAACATCAGATACTTCCGCTTCTATGAAACTAGATTTTAACAATTCAAAAATACTGAAATGCCTTTGTCTCCACATTCTCAAGACATATGAAATCACACAAAACGGAGAGAAAAAAAAGAAAAAAAAAACACCATTTAAAGACATCCAAACTAAGTGGCGTATAAAAAAAAGAAACGCAAAATAAAACCAACATATGTAAAAATATAAAATCTCACTAGCAGTATTTACCTTTTTTTTGTTTTAACAAAAACTAAGTTAAAAAAAATCATTTGTGAATTTGATAGTCATTAGATGTAAATAGACAATAAAATCAATAGTAATGAAAAACAACAAAAACAATGTATGCCCTTTATGTCAAAATATTTTCTTCCACCAAAAAAAAACACCCACTCACATTTAGCAGATTTTGACAGTTTGCAGTCCCTACTAAGTGCCTATTTGACATCACTGTTACCATCAAGTTTGACAGATTACTCATTAGTTTCTCCGAATTGTGCAACTGTTGATGTTGACATGTGACGCGACCGTTCACTGATCAAACATGGAAGTGGACTCTGAGGCCGGTATTGCAAGCACTTCTGTCGCCGTAGGGGCTAATTTCATGGTAGCTAGCTGACAGATACATTGTTTTTCCAAAACTAAAACACTAAGTGATGTAAAAACAAAGAAGTGTTTTTAGAGGGCCATGGCATTGGAAACATGACGTCTATAAAACTGAATCAGACGCGGCCGTCGAAAACGTCTCATTTTTCTCGGGCCGTCGCGAGCCACGCTCTTTATTGTTGAAGTTTTCATTTTTTTGGTCAACTTGCCTATCAAGTTTTACAGTTTTCTTGCCATTTTCCATTTTTCTGAAATGAAGAATGGAAGAAAGGTATTGCATTCTGACGAGGATTTTTTTTTTTTTTTAGTTAATTTTTTTATTCTTTTTTTAATTTTTTTAATTCGTTGTCCATCAACCTAGGACCTAGACCGAGCGGACAGCGGTATTATTATGTTGAAATGTGTCAACGTGTTCTCAAAACACTGAGGAGAATGGTCAACATCAAAGTTTTCTATAAGAAAGTATATAATCATCTAGATATCTACACAAACACACAAATATATATTCATATATATGTATATACTTTTTGTAATATGGCTATTGAAAAAAGTTTTAATTACGTCAGTAATTATTTAATAATAAACCACATTGGATTGGAAAGGAGTTGAAACAGTAATAATAAAAGCTAGTGGTAGCTTTGTTTTCCCCCCGATTGATTTTTAAGGCTTGCCATGATGAAAAATGGGGTCGTTTCGATGTAATTCACCTCAAGAACAGTGGAGGCGCCCTCACAGGCACAGCGGCAGCCACTGTAGGAATCCCAAAACACGCTCAGTTTCAAGATTCACTCAAATAATCTGAATTTTAGATCACGTATTTAGCATTTATCCTGCTTTGGTACAGCTCAAGATGCAAACACAAACACCTCCCATTATCCAAACTGTAATTTATTAAATTAATCCAAATGCTTCGTTTTTGGATGAAGTTGAGGTTGAGCAGTGAAACTGGGATTTCTACAGCGTCCGCCTTCTGTATCAACTAGCGTGAAACTCGAACTGGGTCAAACTAGCGACGACTTGCTTTTTTTCCTCTCCTTTTCATCCCGCCCACATTCCTTTACCAGAGTCATACATGTTTACTTATTGGCTGTTTCTGTGATACAAGTGAGTGTTGAATGCAACTCAGATTTGAACAAACCCGTGCACCATCGAAACGCGGTGATAACATAGTTACAACGGCTTCCTTTCAACGAGAAGAAAACTTTGTGAAGATATTTCACTACTTGGGACGTTATTTGTGCAAGATTATATTAGTACGATTCGTTTTGTATATGTGTTTACAACTAACCACATTCCACCCGAGTTTCTGTTTTTGTGATTTTTTTGTATTTAACAGCAGTCTACATACAGTACAGCAGCCTATTGAATCTGCAGCTCAAAGATTGCCCGTGTCGTAGATTAACAACCAACCATACACGTTACATTATTACTTCAGGTTTTTTGTTTTTTTTTTTTCGGAAAGGCTGTCTTAAAGATAAGATTATTATGTATTGCATTTCAAATTGCTTCTTAAGAAAACAGAAAAAAAACATTAGAAAATATTTAGTTATTTCATAAACAGCAAAGAAATAGAACCTTCTAGTGTGATGGTCTAAAGGGATACTTTTTTGTTTTTCTTTCAAAACAGTGTTAGACTTTGTGTGAATTTATTTAAATTTTCCCTTCGTTTCCTCCCTGCACTGAACAAACATTAACTCATTGGAAATAAACCGACCTGACCATCTCCTGATTAGCAATCAACTATGACCCGCCACTTTTAAAACAAAACCAAAAAAACACACAATACATTTTATGTTTACAACGAGGCATAGTGCTATATACACATTTTTATATTCATATATTATATTTTCTTTTTTTTAATATGTAAACCAGCACATTCTCTCACTTTTTAGTAGTATACATACTAAGCACAAATACTCATTCAGTTGTTTGCGATTAGTTGTTAAAATATCATTTTTATCCTTTTTTTAAATTATTTTTTGAAAGTCGACACCGTGTTTCTTAATCAGTATGTATAGCACTAAATTGTTTTTGTTAGTTTTGGACATCAGTGAGCCTGGAGAAGGTAACGCTAGGACTCTACTTCACTTGCTGTTTTTCTGTTGTTTTTTAAACACTGAATAAGGCGCCTTTGTACTTAGTGTGCGTTCCTAATAAAGTCAAAGGAGAATCGAGTGATGTAAACATTCAATTTTTTGTGTGTGTTACCAAGGAGTTGATTAGATAGAGAGGACGAGGAAGAGGACGGGGAGGGAAAAGGGATTATCTGTTAAAAAGCGGGGAGTTTGACTGGGTTTGGAGAAGACCTGGAAACGAGGTCTTGAACCCACGAGAGACGGAAAGCGATAGAGTTTCGAGAGAGAGAGAGAGAGAGAGAGAGTCGGGCTGCGAATTGAAAATTCTCGGGCCAGGAGAGGAAGAACAGGAGAATCAGGAGGACGGTCCCCGAAGAAAACAAGAACATGAGGAGGATCTTCCCCTCCGAGCGCGCTTAAGGACCGACCGACCACTGAGCCACCGTTCGACTCCTCCCGACCCGTCCTCACCGACCTGCAAGCGTCAGCAGTGTCCGACTCAAACACGAGACAAAGACAAAACACTCAGTTACACAAGGACACACGGTCGAGACTCCAAGAAACGGACACGCTAAAAACCGTTATGAGGCAAGCGAAGGAGAAAGAGTTAGAGGAAAGAGAGAGATCACACCCCTCACACGGAGGAGGAGGAGTCATAGTATAAAAAAATCAAACCCCCAACTACCCAGAACCACCCCTCCGCTGGGGAAACCCTCACACAAAACATTTCCGACAAAACAACAGAAGAGTGAGACTTACAAAAGTGGACGTGTGGGGGGAGAGCATCCAGTCGAACGAGGAAAGAAAACACAGGGGGAGCCGGGATGGATGGATGTGAGGTAGAGATGCTCAGCTGATACAGTACCTCCCGGCAGAGAAATCCGATCTCGGCCGATTGCTCTTTTCGTTACTTTCAAGCCCATCCCTCGCTCGTCCCCTGGCTGTGAAGGTTTGGTGCCGCCAGATTGGCAGGTTTGGAGGCTCTCTCCCTTTTTTCGCGGCGGGTGCTACTGGCTGCGTGAGGAATGTAAAACAGGCGCTATACCCAGACTGCACTTCAAGCCAGAATTCGTCACATGCAGTCAACCGGACGACTAAGCAACTCTACCCTTAAAGCACCAAAAAAAAACCCCACTCCACAATCTTTGGGCAAGCAGGAACGGGGAAAACTCGATGATTACATTCAGATTCTTGAATACATTCCATCTGAACCAACAGATTCGTCTACTTCTGGAAATGCTCCGCGGACGGATTACGGGGAGCAGATTGGTTTTGTTCTTTGTCCTTCGTGACCAAATGTCAAAATAACCCAACTAAAGCACTACTGTCACCAAGAGGGAAAAAAAGGATTCCTGGACAATCGAAATCCCGTTTACAGTACTTTGCCCTGTAATGACTGATGGACTTCTGGACCGGAACGATCTGGACAAAGTGCGGATGTGATGAGTTCATACCGAGCTCGGCCGTGAACTCAGTACGGTACAAATGCGTCTATGGCTACCATCTTTATTTCCCCATTTTAGTCCTGCTTGCTGCAATCTAAATGTAAACAGTAAGTGTTGCATTGGCTGTGGCATTCGGGGGTGTCATTAGGCCGCAGCCTGATTGGACACATGTTCAGTGGGACCATAACAAATATACATCAAGACCCCTCTAGATGTGGAAAAAAATCCCCGGGAACAACCAATTAGACGTGTTAAAATCCATCAGAATAACCAAGAGCTGATTTTGTTTTAAATCCTAACCTTTTTCTAACTTAAGTCCCCTTATTTTGAAATTTACACCTCTATTTCCAACTTAAAGCCTCTTTATTTCCAACTTAAGGCCCCTAATGTTTATTTTAGGCCTCAAATTTTTAATTTTAGGCCCCTTATTGCCAACTTTTGACCCATTTCCAAATTTAGGGCCCTTCTTTCTCCCTTAAGGCCTCATATTTTTAACTCCTGGCCAATTATTTATACCCTAAGGTGCCGTATTTCTAAATAACTAATTAATTTTAAATCCCCCATTTCTAACTTTAGGTCCTATATTTCTAATTTTATGTCCCATTTTTCAAATTCTTGGGTCCTTATTTCTCGCTGTAGGCAGCATATCTCTAGTTTTAAGCACCTTTTTTCTTACTTTAGGCCTCTTATTTCCAACTTTAGGCCCCTTTTTTTAAACTTTAAGCCCTGTATTTCCAGTTTTAGGCCCCTTATTTCTAACTTTAAGCCCACTCCTGGGATTGCTTTAACCCTGGCAGTAAATATGTTTTGACATTTATTCACACTTTAAAGTGCTTTATATAATACACTCACATTTTAGGAATTTTGACAAATATCGCAGACGTCAATGGGCGTCTTGTTTTTAGGATAAGGGCTTTTCCATTAAATACCTAAGTATGCGTCGAATGGGAACATTTTAAGGTAAATCTTTTCCCCAGGACCTAGTCAGGGTCTTAATGTATAAAACGCCTGTTAAACAGAGCCTGCAGCAGCCAGTAGCAGAGGCCAAAATAGTCAGCATGGCAGAGTTAGAGATTAGAGACAAAGGGGGACAAAGTGGAGGACAGCGGAGACATTTACCTCCTTACAGTGCATAGATCAAATCAAGGAAGCACTACAATTACAAAAAAGAAAAAAACATGATTTTTTCTTCTTCATTTTAGATTTGTAAACTTTATCAGTCATCAAATGATTACGTTAAATGTTTTTTTTTATATATATATTCTTTGTCCATTACACACACACAACAGATTTTAAAATTTATAACATCCACAATTTTTCGCTAAAACAAAGCAGGGTTTTTTTTGTTGTTGTTGTTGTTTTTGTTTTTGATCTTGTTATACAACCGCACAACTTCATGGTGAACGCAGCTTGCAGGTTCACCACCCGTAACCGGAAAGAGGGAGATTTTTTCTTTTTTTTTTACAAAACAAACAGAACATAGAACACGCACACGCAGAAACACACACCACGACGACCAACGCAACGCAGGAATAGCAAGGATTTGCTACAGAGGTCTCTCACGCCCGCTCGTCCCAGCAGGGCGATGATGTCACCAACGCAGACGGTTTTGTTATTGTTGTTCAGCAGACAGCTGTGTCATTATCGTTGTACCATTGCTGTTAAAAGTCCTGTTTCCTCCATAGTCTTTAAACTCCTCTGGACTCCCCGTGGCTTCCTCGTTTTTAAGCAGTATCCTCCGGTGAAAGAAACTTAAAAAACAACAAGGTCCTTATCGTTACTTTATTCCAATGGTAAAAATGTAAACATTTTGCGAGGTCGCCTTGCATGGAGGTACTAAGAGGCCTGTCTGAGGGCAGAGCCGTGTAGTCGGAGGGGTGTTGCTGCAGTTTACTAAGGCTGGCCAGTCTGGGGTGCCGTGCTGTCAGCGGTGCAGGGACTTCTGGGCCTCCTTCAGCAGAGTGTCAAAGTCCAGTGCATCGTACTTGCTCTTGACGGGGCCCGGGCCTGCCTCGTCTGCAAGACAAAAAAAAATCATTGTCAAACACAAGAAATCAAAGTCAAATTCCATGTTGAGTTTAGACGCCTTACATACTATCTACGATGACGCTATTGTTGGTTTTTCTACGGTGCTTTCAGAATTAAAAATATAATAAACTCCTCGAGTCTCGCCATGTTCACAGGAAAATTCAGAGGTTCTATTGGCGAAATCTTGTTGGTGAAATCTTGTGATAATACGCATAGTGCATGTGCAAGTATGTTAACAATTGAGTTCACGACCGTCAAAAAATTGTCAGTTTATGTCGTTATTAAACACAAACGCTGTAAACTTGCATGGTGCTTTCACAAAGAGCTCTGCTTTGCTTGATTTTGACATAAATTTGTTCCACTGCAAACCATCTGACAAATCCATTCAAACAAAAGTAGCTGCTAAAAACTCATAGCTGCTAACGGTCATTAGCTACTTCAAAAACCACATAATCACGGAGCTCTGACTCATGCTGGCTTTACTGTTTGAGCCACTTGCTGTATAACTTTGTGTGTTCATTACCAAAATCTATGTATCGCTTCCTTGTCAGCCTCCGCAGGCCTGCAGGTCCATTCTGGAAAACAGTCTCCCGCTCTCTCCAGTGCTTCTGAACCCCCGACTGGCGGATCTTTATCACCCCACAGCGCTCTCTGCAAGCACAGGTACAGAGACACACGTGTATTAAGATAATTGTTGCTTTTGAAAAAAGTAGAAATATGTTTGTGGCATTAGCAGAGATGGAGAACGCTGAATGAATCATGCGTCCTGTCATTCAATGAAGGAATAATTTGGTTAAAGTGGTCCAATACAGAGAAACTGCAGAAGAATTTAAACCAAAAACGTCTCCTTTGATGCTGATTTGACTGACGTCTAATCTGATTATACATAAGGTATTATCAGCTC